>NW_010163373.1:2041-2445 GCF_000695765.1 Mesitornis unicolor | reverse complement strand
AACCAAAACCATTCTATGATTCTATGATTGTGGACTGATGAGCAGAAGACCTTGAGAAGTAGATAATGCTGGGCATAGGAGGGGAGAGGAGGTCCCAAGGCCTTGGAACAGCCTTCTTCCAAGACCCATCCCACTCTTCATTGACTGTGAAATGAACTTTTGCTTCATTAGCAGCCAAATGCATATAGCAGGTTGTCTCTGTTTAAGGCTCAGGGCAAGCCCAGGGAGCAGGATTTTCTCTCTATTGTCCCCTACCCTACCAGGGGAGGATTAAAAAAAGGGAACAGAGAAAAAGATACTTCACACAAGGCTGGAAGTTAAGACTATAACAAGTTTAATGAAAAACAACAGAGGAAAGGAAAAAGGGAATTAATAAGGGACAAAGGATATTTAACTATATACAT
>NW_010163373.1:0-1841 GCF_000695765.1 Mesitornis unicolor | reverse complement strand
AAACAGCCCAGGAAGCCAGGATAAGCCTGTGAAATGTCGGGCCTCCTCGTTTTTTTATAGACTGTGGCCGGAAAGGGGAGGAAACAGTACTGATCTCTGACCCCCCAGGGTCCTACAGACACCACCTGTCCTTCCCTTTCAGGCTGTTAACCCTTAAACCATAACACAGGTGACACCCATGAATATGCAAATGAGGATTACTGAGTACATATATCACATGTAGAGGCACGTCTGTGTTTTACAATCACATGTAAGGGTGTCATTGATTGAAGCATAAAAGACACCTCCAACAGAGGCCAAGTGTGCGCCTGCCACGGGATGTTCTCACAGAAACACTGCAGGAACTGAGGGTGGTGACTGTTCCCCCCTTCATTTTTCTTTTTTGCTTTGCTTTCTTCTTTTCTCTCTGTTTCCTTTCTCTTTCCTTTTGTTGTCTCTTCTTGAAGCCTTGGGCCAGGTATTTGACATTATATGCCTTATAATCTCATATTTAGCTAAAATCATGGTAGTTGATATATCTTTTTCTAGGACTCTTGTAGATTATACTTGCCAGTAATCAGCAAAAGACATTTTTAAGCTTGCCCTAACCCTAACCCTAACCCTAACCCTTGTCTTGCGTTCTGACAAAAGGGAACAGCAAAATCTAAATGGGTCAAAAACTGGCAGACGAAGGCTTACTTGGCTAGAACAAGTTACAATCAAAATTATTCCAGGTGCTTAGACTGCTTTCCTATGTTTGGATTAACCTAACTATTATTCTATTACCAGTATGTCCCTGTAGATTTTTACTGGCATATAATACCCTTTGAGAAAACAAGAAATAGGAAGCCCAGCAGTGTATAAGTATCTTCTTCTAATAATATAGTAATACTCACTCATTCTTTTTTTCTTAATTAAAACATCCACAGAGAATGCTTGGCATGAAAATATTTTACTTCAGCTAGTTTTCAGGAGTCTAAACCTGCAAACACTTAAGTTTTTATTGCTGCTGTTCAGGTCTCTTGTGGCCTATAATGAAAGATCTGCATTCAGATGACAGTGAAGATTAATCAGATGGAGGAGATAAGAATGACAATGACTCTGAGTTAGAGATACCAGTAAATACACATGGAGAAAGCAGAAATCACAGATGAATGTCTTATGATTGCAAATAGCTTGATGGATAAGATGCTGTGCTTGGCAGTAAGGTGAGATTGTTTTTTTTCAAATTAAGCTGAGTAGTAAGGCTGAGCCAGGTAACTCAGAATCTGTTTCTAGGGAATACATATATGCAGTGCATCTTCTGAAAACTATTGAAACCTTTTCATAGTGGGTCATTTATCTGATACACTGGAGTCTGCTTAAATGGAAAGATAATAGGAAGCTATTGGGTTGCCCAAAATGTCATTGAGTATTTTCTGGGTAAATGAAAGGCGAATTTTTCATGGGAAACAAAAACTGTATATCCTTGTTTTACTGGGACTGAATTGTAGAATCCCTTTTAATATGCTTCAGCCAGAGCTGGATTTTTTGAGAAAGCAGTGTTTCAGCTTTAATGAGCTCTGGTCGGGATGAAGTTATTATTTTCATTTCACTGGCAGATATTTACATTTTTCAAGGTTCTGCCTGTACCTGTGGTTACAGTTTCCTCTTTCTCTCTTTCTCTTCTTTTTCTTTCTCTCTTTCTCTTCTTTTTCTTTCTTTCTTTCTTTCTTTCTTTCTCTCTTTCTTTCTCTCCTTCTCTCTTTCTCTCTTTCTCTCTTTCTTTCTCTTTCTCTCTTTCTTTCTCTCTCTTTCTCTCTCTTTCTCTCTCTCTCTCTCTTTCTCTCTCTCTCTCTCTTTCTCTCTCTTTCTTTCTCTCT
>NW_010163372.1:29214-48391 GCF_000695765.1 Mesitornis unicolor | reverse complement strand
TCCCGGCCGGCCGCCGCAAGCGGAGCGGAGGGCCCGCTGCGGGGCAGCGCTGCTGCAGCCGCGGGGAGCCGTCTCGGTGAGGTGCTGGGGGTGTCAGTGCCTCTCCCAGGACCAAGCATCTTCCTTCTCGGCTTCCTAGGCTGTGTCCACCCTTTCGAAGGCTTATAGAGTCGGTGTCTTTTTCTGCTGTGGTGTCAGTTTTTCTTTTAGCGTTGGCAATAACTTCTGTACTTAAAAGTGGTGTGAAGAACCTGTTTGGATAAAGTTTCTTATGGGTCGCATGTTTTACTGTGTGAGCAGGTAGCCTTAGCTATACGCTCTTGTGCTTTACTCTTTTGTACAGTTACAGATACTTGTTTTTTGCACTGTGCCCCTATAAAGTACAGCCTGTTCCTCTTACCTCCCATTTTTTTCCTCATTCAAGTGGATATGGTGAAGTAGTACTTTTCAGCTGCTTATAGGACGTTTTTTCTGAAGACTTATTTTTGTTTTCTAGGGAACTGAGTCATTAACATACATTTTTGGTTTCTGGCATCCTTGAGTGTGTTAGTTTGGATATAACTGGTTTTGTTAGTGTGGCATGCATGCATAGACAGCCTGTAAAGGTTTGTGTATCATGCACTTGGTATATTGAAGAGTTTTTGCTTGGATGTTTGTTTTAGTGCTATTTAGTGAAAATTCCTGTACTGGCTGGGGTTGAATTGGTTATGATGAAGCTGCAGTGATTCTGTTTGTTTATTTATTTAATTCTGTAGCAGCTGTTCTGGTTTTCTTAGCATACTCTCAAAGTTGCATCTGAAGAGACCTTGCCAGTGTTTTATTTTCTCTTTCAGTTGTTATTTTTTTAGCTAATGTATTCCAGTGTACCTTGTGGGAGGTTCTTGTATGGTGAATTACTCAAATTGAAAGTTTTAGCTATATAATTTTCACTTCTACTTCAGTTTTGTAGAAGAGGCGCTAGTTCAGGCTTAAAATACTTGGTGGCAAGTGGGCCCTGCAGGAATGTCTGAACTAGTCAGAATCCTGCTTGCATCAAAGCTGGAAGCCGATTGCTGTATAAGCATGGTGTTGTCCTTAATCTTAAGTAGTCTGAGAGGGAGGGTGTGTTTGTTCAAGGTGTGGTGTTCTATCGCCCTAATGTTTCTCTGACCAGGGTAGTACCACTGGGTGTCTCCGCTGTGTTGTGTGAATTACTGTTTCAAGGTAGTGTCAGTTAAAGTGCGTCTTTCCTGTGTCTTGGTACCTTATGTGTCTAGTGTTTATAAGGAATAACCCGATCTCTGGTTCCAGCTTGAGTTTTAGGAGAACAATCTGTGGTACTAGACCTTGTAGATACAGACCACAGTTTCTTCTTGACAACCAGTTGGTTCACTTGCTGCCCTCCCCAGAATTAATCTGGGATTTATCACTGGAAAAAAACCATTGATTGCAGAAGGTGTGTAGCTGTGTCGTTGTGCTCTTGTGGTGCTATGTTAGAGCCAGCCATCTGCTGCCTTGGAAGGCTGCTGGTCTGTTAGGTCCAGGCTAGCAGAATGTGTCTGGGCTAGAGTGGCTCTTCAGAGAGCTTGTGTAGGTAAATGATACAAAAATACAGACACAGGGAGGCAACTGTCTTTGTTTATGGTTCATTTGATGCTATTTGTTCTGCCTTAGTAATGCAAATGACAAGATAGCTGCTCAACTTCATTCTCCTAATTCTGATCCCTATAATGGATTTATAGGTTCAGATGTACAGCGCGTCCGCCAGTGAGTAGTAGAATGAGTTGCTCTTTTTAGTACTTGAATTAATCCTGATTTCTGCAAACACAGATAGGTTTGTGGAAAAAGGGCTGCTCACCTGTGAGCTGTATTCTGGTGCTTTTTAGTGTAGATGTTAGCAGTCGGTGTCTGTTGGCTTTAGTCTCTGTATATTGTAGTGTTTACCATGACTGAGTTTGTTAACCTTGAGCTGGTACTGTTGTAGTGGAAAGGTTATACTTATTTATTGTGTGGTAAACATTAACTAGGGAAGGTGCAACATGGGGGGAAAAAATACTTCTTTCATTATAGAAAGTTAGTAAAGGTTGGAGGCAAGGCACTGGGGAAAGTTGTTCAACTCCAGAAGAATGGATTTTGTAAAACTCTTTATTTCAACTGAGAAACTGAAGGGAGGGGTGTAAGGGTTAAAACAGAAAACATTTTTCCCTATTAATAACCATGATTAACTGAAAGTATCTGTGGTCCTGTCTCATTGTGATTTTGTGTTCTTTTTTCCTTGCAGGTTAAGGCTTCATTTGACCTGGACAACAAGGTTCAGATCAAATACATTGATGAGGATAATGATGAGGTAAAATACCCTTCACCCTCCCAAAATATGATTGGTGTTGAATCTTTCTGCCTCTTGATATGTTGTAGTGGGTCCTCTGGGAATGTGTGTTATGTGGATCAGAGGTGATATTTTTGCCCTTTTGATAAGAAAATAGCTGTTTGTCTTGCAGTTTCACTCTTAATGTAGCATACTTACTTTAGTTTTTTTTAGAGGATACTGCCTTTATTTTCCTACCCCACAGAAACATCCAGTGGTTCTGTGTACTCTGAGGGAGGGCTGCTTCTGTCGAGGGACTTTATTACTTTTCATTTTATTGGAATAAGGTAGTTGTAATTATTTGTGCTTGCAGCCATGGTTAAGCTCTGTCTCTTCAATCTTCACTCCTTCCTGTGGAAAATGTAGGTCCTCTGTCATTAGCATATGTTTACTTCAGTGATCTGGTGTACTCAAATCCTCTGCTCGTTTTATGCAAATGCTGTAATCTCCAAGCAGATTACTGACTCAGGAAACAAATTGATTACTTCTGGTTGTCCTTGTTGAGTAACTTCCTGCCTGGCGTGACTGCCCTCTCATATTCTTTCTGTTTATCTAGAGATTTAAGGTAGAATGCAGCTCTCAGACAGAACGTGACTTTTGCAGACTCTGTGTTCCGTTACTTCATTTGTAGCTCTACTAAGGTGCAGATCTGGGCATCTTTCTTTTGTTGTTTTCCCCCCAAGGGGACATGTCAGGATGCTTTTGGCAACCTTTCAGGGAAAGATTCTCCCCTGGTTTTCCAGCCTACCTCTCTATAGATACACAGATGCACCAGCTAAAGATCTTTTTCACTCACTAATAGAGTAAACGTCGTAGAGAACTGTGTGGTGCTGTAGTGTTTGGATAGCTTCTTCTATTAGTACCTTCAGTGTGCAAAACTCATAAATGAAGAGACATATTCACCCTATAGAAGATGTCTGAATCAGAAGAACAGTTAAGTGTTTCGTGTTGGCCATTAAAAGCAACTGTGTCCAAACTCTGTGTATTTGTGTAGTGAACCCAGTGGCACCAGTGCCAGCTTCCTTCCCGTAGGTGAGACCACACGTGTTCTGAGTGCTGGAGACCTGGCTTGTTGAGCAAATCTAATACAGAACATGGTCTGCTCCAGAACACAACATTGATTAATAATTAATCTCAGCAGCAATAACAAATATCTGAGGGAGTGGTATTTTAAAAACTCTGCGTAAAAATACATTTATTCTGAAAGCATGCTAATGTTAAGAGAATCACAAAAATGTTGGAGACTGTTACTCACTGTTATTTCTCTTTGCAGGTCTCTGTGAATAGCAAAGGTGAGCTGCTGCTTTACTGTGAAATCAGTAAAGAGACCTCAATTGTTGTTCATGTTTTTAGAGAAGCAGTTAAGAATGCTTGCTTTCTTGGTTTTTGGATTTTATGTGTGATTTGGCATCAAATTCTTCTCAAAGGAAGGAGTTTTTGATCCCTAGGAGCAAACTGAAAATTACTGAATGAATGAATGGAGTGTTTAAGTCTCTCGGCTGTGAGAACGTGTTTGCTTGTTGCTGTGAATACAACAGTAGTGCTATTGTAAAAGAATTTACAGAAAGCATAGGAGATGCTCCTTGATGTCAGGGCCCCTAAATACTATGTGCTAAACTTGCATCTATTGTTTGAGATGGGGAAGATTCACATTTCTTTCCCTTTTTCTTTAGAGGAATATGAAGAAGCTCTAAAGGTAAATGTTCTCTTTGACTTTTTTGATATATTCATCCTTCTCCAATTAAAGTTGGTGTAGCTGAAAAAAACCCAGCGTTATGTGGCCCATGGAAATCAGAATAGCTCAGTTTTCTAGCTTTGGACACTAGCTTGAATGTTTTGCTACAGTTTTTGTTCCATCCAGGCTAATCTTGATTTGTATAAATTAGTTGACTAGGCAGTTGTGGTTCAGGGCCTTGAGCAGCCAATTAATTGGTTAAGTGAATGGCTTTCTCAAACACTTAAACAGTAATCCCATGTTTGGAGACACTGGGCTCTAATGGGATTCCTTTAAAAATCTTTCCACATAGGCTCTAATGTTGTACTCTCTGGCAATAAAACTTTAGTTGGTATCACTGCTTATAAAGTGATTAAGCATTTAATTTTACTTAGACAAAGTAAGAGTTGCATTCCTTAGAATTTCAGTTCTACAATACTAATGCTTTCAGAACTTTTTGCTCGTGGTCCAAATTTCAAATCTGGTAATAATTTGAATGATAGTAATAAATTAAAATTAGCTGTAAGTTCCTGTACAGAATCTCTGTTGTTTACTGTCTCATGTGAACAGCTTTATTGCTGATAGAAAAATTCCTGCAGGAAATCTGCGTAATTAACCTTTTGCATATAATTTCTTAATAAGCATCTTGTCAACCTTTAAGAAAGGCAGAGTAGCCTGTCAGCTCATTGTACCTTGGCATTTCACTCAGTCTTTCTTCTTGTGTGTTAGTCTTTCCTCAACCTCTCCAGTGTAGTGCTCTATTTTGACAGGATTTTGTATGTTGCTTGTAAGTGAAGTAAATGTGGTGTATGTATGTACTGTTTATTTAGATTGCAGTTAAACAAGGAAATCAACTTCAGATGAACGTGTACGAGGAAAACTCTTCTCTGAAGGAAACTTCGCATTCTTGCTCTTTGCAACTACACGAAAAAACTGTTACAGAAAAGTTGGCACTTCTCAAAGATCAGAAAAAGCCTCTTTCACACTATCACATGCTCCCTCCTGGGTTAGAGGAAGACTTAAAAAATGAAGATCTGACAGTTCAGGTAGGATGCCAAACTGGATTATACATTCGCTAAAACAAAGAATTCATAAGTGTGATTAACTTTATAGACTGATTGTCATCTTTACCTGTAGATAAAAACCTCTTGAGTTCAGAATTTGGTCTTCATTTTCAGCTGGCTGCACCTGTTAAAGCTCTCAATTGTTTGAATGTCTTCAAGAGGGTATTCTGATGCTGCATGTAGAAATACAGATTCTTTCATGTTGACCATTCTCAAGTATTTTGATGAACAAAGCAATTGGTCTCCTGAAGCCCTGGTTGATCTATTAACTTCTGGTTGACTTGATTTCTTTGGCTTTGATGTGTGATTACACTCAAATGCTAATAAGGCAGAAATATTTCAGGGAAGTGTCAGTGGCTTCCTTGTGTTGCTTTTCCACTGTTTTCTGAAGAACTTGACTTTTTTTAGTTTTATTTTTTAAGACACTTGAAGGGAGAGCTGTTTGAAAGTGGTTAACTTGCTGTGTTGAGGTTTTTTGCAGCTTTGCGTGCTTAAAGTTTGTGACTTACTTTTTGTGTTGTGTTTTGTTTGATTTCCCCTTCCCACCCCTTCCAGCAAAAGTTAAATCACACTAGAACAGGAAGAACAAATGAAAATCCTCCAGAATGGTTTACTAGCTACTTGGAAACAGTAAGTATATTTTCTTCTGATTTTAGTATTTTTAAAGGAATACATCAGGGGCTTGTGTGGAAAAGATACTGGTGATGCCTAACTCTGTATGTCTGATCACGCTTGCCTGTGGTACTTGTGATCAGGATCCTTTGCCACCTCTTTCTACAAACTAAAGATAGGGGAACTTAAAGGTTGTATTTAAAACATCCCTGGTGGACAAAATCAGAACTTAACAATAGAGATCCCAAAGGAGTTTGTTGGCAGTTGTGTTAATTGTCTCAGAGATAAGTTTCTTTACCTTTGTGCAAGGTTATGGAAGAAGCTTAATATTGTGAACATGAGTATATGATTTTTAATTTGCCTTGTTAAAACCTATGGGCTGGTATTTTCTAAAATACAAGTCTTCTTTGAGGAATGTGATACTTGTTTAATTTCATCTGGAATGTTCTGGGGGATGGGGGTGGATTGAGCTGCTTTATGACTTCTGGACTGGGAGACTTTGGACAATGTAATCCAGTTCTGGAAGCTGCATGGGTGGGTCTCATCCATGACTACTTTGGTTGTTTTTTTATTTTTTTTCCAGTTCAGGGAACAAGTAGTTAAGGAAACTGTTGAGAAACTGGAACAGAAGCTATATGAGAAACTTGCTCATCACAATCAGCCTCCAGATTTTTCTGAGAGCTCCGTTACAGCAGCGCCTCCAGCTTCAGAGAGTGGATCAGGGAAGGGCAGCCAGTGTGACTGGCTGATCTCCTGCTGCAACTGCCAGGCCCGAATTGTTGGAGTTCGCTACCAGTGCAGGTAGAATATGATGAGAGATGGGAGTATGGAAAACTGAACGTGTAGGGCACGTGAATGAGTCACAGAATCACAGAATCACAGAACGTTAGGGATTGGAAGGGACCTCAAAAGATCATCTAGTCCAATCCCCCTGCCGGAGCAGGAACGCCTAGATGAGGTTGCACAGGAAGGCGTCCAGGCGGGTTTTGTCAGGGAAGCTGTCTTGGTGTTATAACCTTCTAGATTCCTGATCTGCAGTATGCTGTACATTTCAGAACCTCTAGTATGTGTCTCACAAACAGCTTGTGTTCTCTGGTGTGGTGACTAGACCTTGTCTGCATAAGAGCAGGATTAATGCTATTTTGAGAAAACGTGACTGTTAAAGTGGGAGAACTTTATGACACTTGCTGTATTCTCAGGCACTCTTAACTTTTTTCATATAACATGCAGTAAACATAAGGGAAAATGTTTCATTTCCCCTGCCTGCTGCCTCTAGGCAGCAGCAGTGAATGGAATGGCAACAGCAGTTTTTCTTTGGATTTTTTTGTTGTTTTTCTTTAACCCATCCTGTTCCTGCAGGAGCAATCTGCTTTGCATCCCTGAATACTTCAGTTGACTTATCCTCTGTATTTTCACAAGTATGATGCTGGTTTTGGCACTCAAATTCAGTATAATTTTTAATCCTTTATAGCAAGAATTGTTAGTCACTTGTGCTAAAGGAAGCGTCAGTTTTCTTCAATGTGAATTCAGGAAGGAAGGGAGAACTGTGTTGTGGTTTTGCTAAGAAGAGAGATACTGATTTAGATATTCCACATGGCTCCAAATATTGATGTACAAGTGACAGAACCAGCTTCTGTTTTGCTCAGAAACAAGTTTTTGTTTTACTGCTTGCAATGGTAGGATGATACAGAGTTGTCTCTCTGCAGAAACATAAGGACTAATTATCCTTCAGTCTTTTTCTAGTGCATTAATTCTTTGTCTTGCCTTTTAGTAACCTCCTGCCTTTTCTGCTTTGCAGCCTTTGTCCAGCCTACAATATCTGTGAACAGTGTGAAGCAGGAATATATGCACATGATCCTAATCATGTCTTGTTAAAGCTGCGAAGACCTGTGCTGTGTATTGCTGAGAATTGCAGCCTTGCAGAGTTTTCACCTCGCCTGCCTGCTACTCTGGAGCAAGTTAGGTAAATGATGGCACCTGTTAGAACCTGACTAGATTATCCTGATAGCAAAGTGGAAACTCCTGTGCTGGGGTCATGTTCAGCTTTCATTGTAGATTTAGAGAAATGGAAATGGTGCTCAAATTTTATTGCGTGTAACTAAAAATGGCTGCATACCTGTAAATGGCCAAAGTCACAGGATATTACAGCATTTTTAATATCAAAGTAGAAAAGATAGAATTTTGTGTCGTAGGTGGGTAGCAAACTTTGAGAGCTTGCTTTTTCTTTGAGCATATGCTAATCTGACTTTGCTCTTTCACTGGGGCCATTCAAAATATCTTCAAGAGCACCAACACAGATGTTCTTTTAAAATCATCCGGTATCCAGTCTAGAAGCAAGAGACAGTTCCCAAAGTATTCCCTTTGAGACTAAGACTGTATTGGCTAAAGCTAAATTATAATCAATTTAATATATTGTAACGAGGTTGTTTATTCTCTCTGCAGGCTCCAGAAACAGATGGACAA
Organism: Mesitornis unicolor; assembly: GCF_000695765.1. Classification (NCBI taxonomy): domain Eukaryota; kingdom Metazoa; phylum Chordata; class Aves; order Mesitornithiformes; family Mesitornithidae; genus Mesitornis; species Mesitornis unicolor. Next base: position 40,194 of record NW_010163372.1, on the reverse strand, counting down.
AAGATTTCTGAAGGCAGAAAAACAAAGATTACGAGCGGAGAAGAAACAGCGAAAGGCAGAGGTCCGAGAGCTCAAAAAGCAGCTAAAACTGCACAGGAAAATCCATCTGTGGAACTCTGTCCATGTATTGGAAGCTAATGGCTCACCTACTCTGAAGTCTGACAGTCAACCTAATACTTTCCTGTAAGATGTTGTTGGCTGGGCATTTTCAGTTGTGCTGTCTGTCCTTTCATGATGAGACCAAGTTAAACTAACAGGAGGAAGTTGATGAAATTGCTCATTTAAAGTATTGTTTGTCATTGGACCCCATGAGAATTTTCTCTAAATGGAATTTGCAAAGGGAAGTGTTTTTGTTGTTTTTACTTTGGAGGAGAGTAGGAGAAAAAAAAAGCAACTGATGTTTATTACCAGAAACTTAAACTTATACAGGTTTAGGAGAAGGGGGAATAACTAGGATTTTAAAATATTTTTATATATGCATATATATAGAAAATGAGGGGTTTTTTTGTGTGTATAGATATAGATAAAAAATATCCATACACGCATGTGCTTACAGTGTAAATTAACATTTTTCCCAGTTTTTAGAGAAGTCTGTATCTTCCTGCTCTGTTAAGTGTCTCTGCATAAAGCCAAGCACATTGTGTGCTTATGTTCAGTGCTGGTCTTTTTATTTTTTTCCTTTTTTCACATGATCTCAGGCTGAGTCTCACTAGACTGCAGCCTTTGCATGCAACCATTTTGCATTTTCTGTTCCCTTTGGTTTCATGAATGTACAGATGTAAAACTTGTATAGTTCTGGTTTCTTTAATTCATCCCTTCCATCTTCTGTAGGGCATTTAAAAGTCAATTTAACATTAATCAGTTACTTATAGTTGTGGGGAGCTTGAAATGGCTATCTTGGCTTCCATCTTGCTGAACAGGCATATTACAGAAACAAACTCAAAACAGCAGCTGAATGATGTCGTCTGTTCTGGTGGGTTTTTAGTGTATTTGTTTCCTCTCCAATCCCAGGAGTCCTAGTCGACCCTTCCAAACAATTGTCCCAACACTAAGTGCAGTATTTGTGGATGAGAATCTCCCAGATGGAACCCACTTGCAACCAGGAACAAAGTTTATCAAACACTGGCAAATGAAAAATACTGGCAATGTGGAATGGAGCTCGGACACAAAGGTAACTTTCCTTTGCAATTGTTTGTACATGCTAAAATAGGTCTGGAAGATATAATATATGTATGCATTAGGAATCTGAATTCTCTGTCAGAACCTGTTTAGGATTTTATTTAATTCAGGGGCAGGAAGCTGTCTAGGTGGTCTTCACAACTGCAGACTGGAGGAGGAAAGCAGTCAAGACTAACATCACTGAACGTGTCTTCCAGTGCTGTTACAATGTTACAGTTCAGCCATGTTTACAACAGGAGTGTTGCTTTTCTGACTGCAAAAAGCATTTCTTCTCCCAGTGACTGACTTAACGTTGAAGGATGGGGGTATGTTCCTTGTGGTGACAGTAACTAATGGGAGAATGTTTAGCAGCCTATCTTCTCCATGCTTGGTGTCTACAAGGCCTTTCAGCAGAGGAGCTTTGTGTTCCTTACTGACCACAGTTTGCAGAGAAGCTTATGAAGTTAACTTTTACTTTTTTTTTTTAATATATTTCAGCTGAAGCTTATGTGGGGAAATCTGACTTTGGCATCTTCTGAAAAAAAAGATGTGTTAGTACCATCCCTTCCATCAGGACAAGTAGGAACCGTTTCAGTTGAGTTTGTAGCTCCTAATATAGAAGGAACTTACACCTCTCACTGGAGACTGTCACACAGAGGGGAACAGTTTGGGCCCAGGATCTGGTGCAGTATTGTTGTGGATCCCTTCCCAGCTACTGACAATCTAGAAAGCAATTGGAAGGATTCTGACTCCTGTCAGAAGGCTTCCAGCACCAAACAGGCAAGTAACTCGTGCACTATCTGGGGCGATTCTGAATTCTGTGGTAGGAGCAGCAATGAATATTGCTTGGTATGGCGTAGGTTCCATAATGATATTGATTTCCAGGGGATTCTTTCAGTTATTTGCTTCTAATATTTAATAGAAAGGAAACAACTTTTACTGCATTTTTAAGTTCTAAAATAGTTTCTTTTTGACAGGTAGGGGATAAGTTACCAGTCTGTTGCAGCTACTTGTCTAGTTCTTTGAACCAAAACACTGGGATTTCTCTTTGTTAGATCTTGTCCTTTTGGCTCTAAAATGAGTTGAATTAATTCTCTTTTCAAGTTACTTGTGTTCTTATACACAATATTCAGGCTTTCCATTTCATGTAGTTGTTTTATTTGCTGCCTTCATAAGGGGCTTCTCTGACGTTATTTTTTTGCTTTTTGCAGGATGCTTCCTTGAAGATGGAAGCAGGTGCTCAACTGATGGGTGAAATCATGGAGCAGGCTGAAATACCTCTGCCAACTATTCCCTTAAAGATCAAAAATCTGCCAAGTGAGAGAGAATTTTATATCCCATCTGTTGATCTCCTCACTGCACAGGTAAAGTGCTAAAATTCAGGTGGAGATGAAACAAACTACCTTGGTTTGATATCTAGGTATATAGATATACATAAGAATAAAAAGCTTTTGAGCTCTCAAAGAGACACTGTGTTTTCGGGAAGACTGTATTGTGTTTTATATAGCAGAACTACTTTATTGAATTAGTATTGGGAACTGTCACTGTATGGAACACATGGGCAGGACAAACTGATATTCTCAATAACAGGGCTGGGTCTTTCTCTGGCCACTAACAAAGGAGTGCCTGGCTTTGCCTCTTGCTGCCCCAGTTTGTGTACCACGTTCTATGATGTGGATATGTTATGGGAAAACTGTTCTCTGTCTGAGGTTGTGCTGGGTAACTAATGAAGTGGAGTAGGCTTATTTGTAAGTTAATGGGATCCGATTTTGGAACGTTGGGAAGTACAGCACAGGATTCCATTTCAGGGTTTGCTGATGAAAACTGTGGTGTTCCTTTCTGTAGGATTTGCTGTCCTTTGAGCTGTTGGACATTAATATTGTGCAGGAATTGGAGCGAGTGCCGCACAATACTCCTGTTGGTGAGGTTCTTCTCATACTCTGTGTACTGTCTCTAGGGTTCTGAGTTAACTGTTTACCCAATGAAAAGCCTTGTGCAGAAGGCTTGTTTGCTCCTCAGGCAGGAGTGTCTTCCCAGCTCTCCTGTCTTTTTCATTTTAATTCTTGCTGCAGTCCTAGAGGTGATGTTTGATAGTGCTTTGCATCTTCGTATTTTTCAGTCTTGACTTCTTTTCAGCTTCTTATCTCTAAGACCATAAGATTCTCCACATTGAAGAAGGCTGCCAGTTTCTTTGCACAACCAGTGCCAGTGTAGTGCAAAGCTAGTTGTTTATTTAACCAAATTATCTTGTAAGATAACTGGGTTTATTCAGTCTTGGAAGAATATCCCTTAAAAAAGGATAACCTCTGAAGAAGTTGCCTCCTGGAGGAAAGAAGGGTCCTTTAGTGCCAAAGATTTTTGCTACCTTTGTTTTTCAGACATGACTCCATGCATGTCACCTTTGCCACATGATAGCCCCTTGCTGGAGAAACCTGGCTTGGGTCAGATAGAGGAGGAGAACGAGGGGAGTGGATTCAAACGAGTGCCTGGTAAGCAGTAGTTGTAGGAATCTTGAGGGTGAGGGAAGGATGTTGTCACTTCTGTGCAGTCAGCAGTTTTGATCTCTAAAAGGAATTGTAACTCCTGTCTTTCCCTTCTGTGGAAAAACAAAGAGTTGTTTGGCTCAAACTTGTAGTCTGACACTACTCTCTAATTGTAGAGGTTGGAGCATGATGTGTGTAGAATTCAGAAATACAACTGCTTCTCTTGATCTGTGTGACTACTAGAATTGTTGTGAGAATTAACAATTTACCCTTTATAGGCCAAGACTGGATTATACTCAAACACTGTAGGTGTGGCCCCCATAATTCTCAGTCACTTTCACATTCAACTTGAACTGAATTCCGAAATATTTCTACCTTTAAAAAAGTAACACACGGTGTCAATATTAGCCTTGGGTAGTCTAAAAAAATTCTTATATCTGCATTTCCTTGTGGTGGTGGTAAAATAATGTTCCATTTTTCTTTCAAAGCAATGACGGAAGCCTGCTTTCCTGCAGATACCTGCATCGTGAAAGTGAAAGCTGAACATCCATTGAACCAGGAGGAAGGGGAAGAAGATATGAGTGGGACTCAGTTTGTCTGTGAAACTGTAATTCGCTCTCTGACCCTGGATGCTGCACCTGACCACAAGCCTCCACAAAAAAAGAAAATCCTCCAGAGTAAGTACTGTCTCTAGCTGCCTTCTGTGGCTGTACTTTCTTGCAGTGGGGCATTGTCCACAAATTGCCAGGCACTGCAGGCTGTGATACCACTTTAATTGTTATTCCTGATTGTTTTAGTAGACTCTTTGCAAACATTGCAAGACACCTTCAGTTGCAGTATGATAAATGAAGACTCTCCTAGGATAAAAACTAATTCCACTTCTGAAAAGGAAGCAAAGATTAATCAGTCAGAGACAATGACAGAAAATTACGGTGGTAAGTAAAATAGGTTTAAATTTAAGATAGAGCTGTAGTAAGTGCTACCAAAAAAAATGGGTGTAAAAAGATCTGACACTGTTCCAGGAAACTGATCCTCATTCGATCAGGAGAATCATCATTACATCAGAAAGTTGGTGTCAGTGCTCTGAACAAGCAGCAAGCTTAGCAGCTGCTTTGAAACAAAAGTTGAGACATAAAGGTTCCAGTGGGGTATTCAAGTAGATGCTCATATGTTAAGCATGGCTTGTGCTTCCGTATTTTGTACGTGTAGCTTGAAGTCAGTACTTCGAAGTTTATAATGCATGTAATTTAGGAGCTGAAAGCTACTGTTTACATTGTCAGTGTAGCTCTTATTCCTGTTTTTATTATAAGCATTAAAATCACCAACATACTTGCATCTATTACACTTTCACACTAAAACTCCCATCTTCCCCCCCAGTAGACAAAATAAATTTTACCATTAATATCAACAGCAAAAGTTTACAGTTGTTTCTCAGTACTTGCCTGTTACATCTGGGACAATACCGTCTTAGCTGTTATCCATACAAAATAGACAATAGTTAATACTTCGCTACTTCTTTTTTCACTGGTAGGGGACCTTCCACTGTCTGATGAGAGAGCAAACACCTGTAGTGATACTGGCAATTCTAATGAAGAGGAGGATGATGATAAAGATGATGTTCAAAGTCAAGGCTCCTCTGCTTCATCAGAGGATTATATCATCATTCTCCCGGAGTGCTTTGACACCAGTCGTCCTTTAGGGGAGTCTATGTATAGTTCAGCTCTTTCTCAGCCCAGTTTGGAAAAGATGGGAGAACCTGAAACAGCAGCAGAGAAACCAGAAGGGGGAAGCCAGCCACAGACCCACAGTGCCAGCGACAGTTTGACAACTTCACAAACGCTGGCTGTGGCAGCACTAACCCCAGAGGCTGCAGACACCTCACCCCAGACACAAAGGTATACTTCTTGGACAGGAACAAAATGGTTGTGTTGGCGTTGTGGTAGAGTCTGCAGGTGTTGTGCTTAAGTTCAGTGTCCAAACTGTTGCAACAAAAGTTTTGCTGCATGCTACAGTTAATGTATTAAATCTTGCAACTCTTTCTAAAGCCTGTACCTGCTGATTATCTGAGTATGAGAGAGGGAAAGAAGGGAGCATGTGGAGCTTTTTCTTCTGTCTGTTGACCTTGACTTACCTACATGTGTACGTGTAGAAAGCAAGTAGTTAAAGTAATGTTTTTTGCCTTATGTTCTCAGGAATCCTGCATCTCTTCAGAATCATATCTTTCAAGAACCAAACATAGCAGCTTCAGAGAGTATTTCTTCCACTCCTCATAACCAAATAAGAGAAGGTATGGACAGTACTTAATGAAGGGTGTATTCACAGTTGTTATCACCTATTCTTTAAACCTAGTATTGGATTTGATGTCTTGTTATTCTTGAGGAGAACAGAAATCTACTGAGTGATGATTGTTTTTTTCTCTAGGTGTGAAATTATACTATAAGAAGATTTGAATAAAAATAATTGGCTTTGTGGATCAGTTGAGAGCATCTATTTGTTAGAAATGGTAGGAGGGTACTCGGAGGTATTTGTAGACATCTGGAGAATTACCTTGCTCTGGAATTAACAGGCTTTGTATTTAAGCTGTTACTGTCACTGGGAGCTCAGAGTAGTTCGTATCATGTTAAAGTACACATCCACTGACTAATTAGCCAAATGACTTCTGATTGTTTTGACTGCAGTGAGAATACTGCATTACCTAGCTTGTGTCTGGATAACTAAAATTGAAAGGATTAATTTTGGACTGAATCCCACTCCTTTCAATTCATGTACATGTTGTATCTCTTCAGCTTCTCATTAACTGGATCTGATGATACAGTTTTGTGATATATTTTTTTCTTCCTGTTCAGAACCTAGTGGTGAAGACAGTCATGGACCAGGATCTTCTGGATTTCTAACTAATAGACAGATGGGCGCAGAATACCCAAGGTAATGAAGCTGAAGCTTTGACTTCAGAAATACTGTTTTAAACTAAGAACTGCTGAATTAGGCATTTAGGAAAAAGCACTGGTGTACCGATTTTGTATATTCAGCATTTTGTAGAAAGGCCTCCCTGCTTAATGGAAACATATGGTGAATTATACAGTGCTACGTCTTCATAAGATCTCAGTTTCTACTCAGACACAAATATGAAAGATGCAGAATTGGCAAGCAAAAAATGTGTGAAGAGTTCAAGCTGAATCCTTCTAAAATTCTGTGGGTTTTTAATGAAAAATTTCAGGTTTCTTAAAATAGGGATTTTGTAAGTTAGCTACAAAGAAAATGTGTCTTAAGATACTGAAACTGGAGAATAAGACAAAACGTTAGGAAGAACATTAATGGACTTAAGAACTGATGGAAAACAAATGGAAGTTACTCTGGCGTGAATAGATGCGTCATAGTGCACAGCATTCATGTGTAGATGTAGTCTTCTGGGTAAGAATACTTAATTCTTTACAAATGGCCATGTTACGGAAAGCAAACCAGTGTACTTTAGCATAAACCCACTATTTAATAGAGGTTATCAAGACAGAAGGAATGAGCTCCCTGGATAACTCAGTTCCTAAATAGCAGTGATTTCTTTGGAACATAGATTTTTTTTTTTTCTCCAACAAGAATTAAATCTTAGTTGGCACATGAAGAGGGAGAGGCTTGCACTTCATGTGAAACAAACACTTGGCTTTACTGACCCTAAAGCGATAACTGACTTCTCTGCAGGTACCCTCAAGGAAGCAGCATTGCAGGAGAACTGGTTAAAGGAGCTTTGTCGGTTGCTGCTTCTGCCTACAAAGCATTGTTTGCTGGACCACCTGTTACAGAACAGGTAAATGTCTTACCTGTATGCTGTGTGACTTTCATAGGATGCCAATCTTAAACTTACAGGACTGTCTCTTATAAATGTGTCAATAGTCTATATAGGACTTCACGTGATAGTAAAATATTAAGCTCATTGGCATCCCTTTGAAGTGTGTGACTACACCAGCAGATTGGGAAATCTGCTGTGATCCCATGGGGATCACAGACTAGTAGAGATTGAAAGGGACCTCTGCAGATGATCGCATCCACCCCCCCTGCTAGAGCAGGATGGCCCAGAGAAGATCACCCAGGAACATGTCCAGGGGTGTTTTGAATGTCTCCAGAGAGGGAGACTCCACAGCCTCTCTGGGCAGCCTGGTCGAGGACTCTGGTACCCTCACAGTAAAGATTTTCCTTATGTTTAAGTTGAACCTCCTGTGGTTTAGCTTGTGACCATTGCCGCTTGTTGCTGGGCACAACCGAGAAGAGTCTGGTCCCATCCGCCTGAAACACCACCCTTTAGATATTTATAAGCATTAATGAGATCCCCCCTCAGTCTCCTGCAGGCTAAAAAGCATGTCTTTGACAGTGTCATGAAAGAGTAGTAATTCACATTTGTAAGTGAGCAGTGAAAGTGGACAGTTTAATTGTGGACAAAAGGGCCTCTGCGCCTTAATTACGTACCAGTATAATGCAGGACCACTGCTTCAAATGACAAATTGTCTTTTTATAGCTTATCTTACTATCTTTTGTTTTCAGCCACCTGCAGCTACAGAAGAGCACACTGCTGCTCTTCTATCCAGTCTGTGTGAGATGGGGTTCTGTGACAGGCAGTTAAACCTGCGGCTGCTGAAGAAACACAACAATAATATGGTTCAAGTGGTAACTGAGTTGCTTCAGATCAGTAATAGCGACTGGTACAGCAATAGGTGCTGAACCTTCCTGGTGGAGGGAGGAATTCTCTTCATTGCGTAAATTCTCATTAAACCCTGCAACAGTAACAGGCTGCTCCTTAGCTGCTTTCTGTTTGGAGGTGTAACTAAAACTGGCTTTTCTTTGAGCTTTTGACTTTTGTTTTCTTACGGAAATGTGAACATGGCTTGTCACACCATCTTAGGAATTGGAGACCAGAATTTCAACTGTTATTTGGACCTCATAGTTAAATGAGTAGTCTCTAATTTCAGACTAGATCCTCTTATCAGGGAATCTGTAGAATTACTTTAAACTTCCATCTAGATGAGAACTTCCCTTTTTATTGTAAGATTTTTTTTTTTTATTAGGCAGCTGGAAACTGTAGAAACTTGTTCTGTTGACTTTTTAACAAGCTTTGGAATAGGAACCAATGTAAAATGCCGCTGTAAAATGTAGTCTCGCCTAATTTACAGGAGATGCCCACAACTAGCAAGTTGTTTCTTCTGATATGACTTAGTAATTGATTTGTCCAATGCCTGATACTGATGTAACAGACTTTAATGATTCTTAGAAGGAAATGTTTGCTCATACATGAAAGCCATCGTGAACCATCAAGCAACTTTTGAAAAGTCTGAAAGTGTAACCACTGTGGATGAACGATGAATACCAGGAAAGTAATTGTTTCTTGTAGCAGAATGAAGCAAGAGAGTGAATTTACCAGCAGCAATTGAACCATCTCTAGTAATGATGGTGCAAACCAGATCTTTAACAGGAAAATACAGCCAGCTAAAATACTCTGTTAAAAATGGAGTGTAAGGGTAGGAAGGGCCTTTTTAAGAGTCTTTACAGGCTCTCTGTAAAAAAGTTAAACACTTGACTACTGTCTTTTTTTTCAGTATAATGCAAATGTCTTATTCTGTTAATACCACATAGAAGAATTGAAAAACGTACACCTGAATTGGAGTACAAATTCTGGTGATGTTTAGGAATGTGAAGAGTGCTTGAGGTAGGGGTTGTGTGACTTATGTTCTAGTTTGAAAAATGCATTAATTTAAGCAGTTTAAAGTGTGCAGTCTCCTGTGATGGTTCTAGCTGCTTCCGTTTTTTTATAGACACTCGTTTTTCTGACAAGATTTTGCTTTAGATGCCCATGTTTAATTTTGAAATCTAATAATTCCCTTCTAAATGTGTTGGGAGAGATTTGATTCCGAAGAATCACCAGAAATGAGCGACAGACACTGCTGTGCAGTGGTGTATCCATAGATAACTTCCTGGAGTCCAGTCCGTCTGAAGGTGACAGCAGTGTTGGCTACATTCTTACTTTCAAGGACTTTTTTTTTCCTAGTTGCAGTGAGAGACTGTTGATCCTTAAATATTTCTGCTGCTTCAAACTAAGGTGTTCCTGTTCTGTCACAGTGTAGCTGAAGCAGTATCAGTATTGTGACTAGCCAGGTGATCCGTAGTAGTAATTTTTTAAAAAGACATAATGCCCTTAAAGATAAAATACTATTAAAATAATTGAAGAAAAAAATGTATCATACCATTTTTGTTGTAAACCTATTTTTATAGATTGTGGAAGATACACTCTTAAATGCTTATTTTGAAATACAGTAGAACTATTTTGCAGTGTTTCCCATGTCTCTGTACACCAGTACTGTCGTCTGCTGTGGACCAGATGAAGATCTTTCTAGGACTTGAAGCTACTGGGTTTTTTCCCCACCTTAACTTACTCCTCCACGAGGAGGAGGACAGGACATGGTTGAAGTGCAGCAGCAGGTGCAATTGTCTACTTTGACCGGGAATGCCCAACAGGATGGCTTCTCTGCCTGTGCGTATCTGCACACTTGGACTGTTAACATGTTCAGTACATTAATGAGACACTAAGATATTTGAGGAGGAACACTTCATTGCAGAAATTGAAGCATGAAATGCTGTTTTCTTTTGGTTACTTTCTACTAGAGTTTAGATAATGTATGTTCAGGCTTCAAATAGATCTATTCCTGTTGGCTTTGTATATTTTGTTAATGGATGCATGGTATAATTTATAATAAATTCTGTAGCGCAGACGACCTCTGTCTCTTATTTCGGGTGAGCGCTTTCCCATCCGCGGAGGGGGTGGGAGGGAGGAGAGGGGAGCGCGAAGATCGGCTCCTCTTGTTCTGGCAGCGGAACGCGCTGTCCCCACAGGCGGGGGGTGGTGGCGCCGCCAGGAGCGCTGGGGAGCCGTGATAGGAAGCCGTGGCTGCTCTGGGGGGTTCCGCAGCTGAAGGTGTCGCTGCTGAGGGCAGCCCGTGTGCAGCCGGATCGGCCCCGCGGCGGGCTCTTCGCTCCGCAACCCGCAGGGCTGCCGTCCCAAAACCGGCCCCAGGCACGGGCCGCTCTGGCGCCTTCCGCCGCCTCTGATCCGCCCTGGCGCGACCCGGATGAGGAAGTGGTGTTGGGTGTGCGCCTGCGTGCGTGCGACAGCGGAATCATGGCGGACCCGGCAGCCCTGGAGGAGCTGGCCAAGCTCGAATACCTGTCCCTCGTCTCCAAGGTCTGCACCGAGCTCGACAACCACCTGGGCATCAACGACAAGGACCTGGGTGAGCGAGGCGGGCCTCAGCCCGGGGGTGGGCAGACACCCGGCGGGAGCTCCCGCGTTGCGGGCCCGACG
>NW_010163372.1:11698-29183 GCF_000695765.1 Mesitornis unicolor | reverse complement strand
GGCTGTGGGAAGGGCGGTCGTAGCCGTTTCTGTCGGCCAGGACGTGTTTTGCTAAGGGGCTTTTCGAATTTAGAAACAAAAACCTAGATTTTTCTTCAAAAAACGACGTAAGCGTGTGAAAACGCTTCGGTCTGGGCTACGGGAGGGCTGGGAGAGGAAACCGCCGCTGTGCGAGCAGCGATGCGGCTTTTCCGTAGGGGGACAGGCCGAGGTGGCCACCGCGCTGCTGGGAGAACAGCTTTCATCCAAATGTAAGATACATGTACAGCCTTTTGATTACTTGTTCTGATTCACCTCCTGCTTTTTCTTTCCAGCCGAGTTTGTGATAAGTCTTGCTGAAAAAAATACCACGTTTGACACGTTTAAAGCAGTTCTTCTTAAGAATGGTGCTGAGTTCACTGTGAGTAGATCCAAACGTTTATTTACACGGTCTTCTTGTCCTGGTATGTTTTATAGAGCTTTTTGTTTTAAGGAGGAGTGTGAGAAGTGATTATTGGTTTTCTTCAACTGAGAAACTAGTCACTAATTAGCTTTTGAGTTTTCTTGTCTCATCAAGCCAAGCTTTTCCCTTCTTTTCTTTAAACTTTCGTAGTCTTTGTGAAGCATCATTCTGATTTCTTGAACTGCTTATTGTCTTGTTAAGCATATAAAATATGGAAGAAACAATTTTTCACGAAGGCAGGTGATGTTGTAAGTCTTCGTTTGATACTTAAAGGCTGAGTTCGTGAGTTCCTCATAAATAACTTGTTGGATTAAGTAGATGATTAAAAATGAAAAGTCAAAAAGTAGAAAAGTCAGTTCAATTGAATTATCATAACTATTTTCAGATTCAACTTAACCTGTCTTTTTAGGTTGTACATAAAGTCCAGCAATACTTTCTAAAAATGAACTTCCATCTTCAGAATTGAGCTTTATTTTCTCCTGCTAATAACCCCTCACTTATGCCTTGTAATAATGAAAATCAGTGTTACAGTCATTTCTTAAATTATTTTATTAAACTTTTCAGGATTCCCTTATTAGTAACTTGCTACGTCTCATACAGACAATGCGGCCTCCACCAAAACCATCTACGAGCAAAGGTAAGCATAATCTTAACCCTTTTATCAGATCAATGTAAAAAGAAAAACAAAAGCCCAGAACATCTCCAACCCACAAAGCTCTTAGTCTTTGATAGTTTTGGGTCACGTTTGGTGAAATTGGTGCAGTTATTGTGCAGGGCTCATAAGGCCAGACTGTGTCTTATGGTTGCAGTAGGAGTCTCTCTGTTGTTAGCAGTAGATTAGCAGAGCTGTTTGGGCACTGAAAACATCCTGAGTACACTATTTAGAGTATTTACGTGTTTCGCAGATTCAGTAACAACCAGGATTTTATTTTTGGAAAGATAATGTAGTAATCTGTGAACCGAAGCTCTGTAAAGTCTGTATCAACCTTTGTGTTCAGGTGGAAGTTAAACTTTACATTCAGTTACAGAAAAATCAAGAGTGAATCGTCCTAGCTCTTCTAATTTTTATTGTTTGGTTTGTTTAATTTTTATTTTAAATCTTAAAATCAGAGACAGTTGTCAAACCCAAATCGGAGAAGGAAAAGTTGAAGGAGTTGTTTCCAGCCCTTTGCAGGCCAGACAATCCCAACATCAGGGTAAGATCTTAATTTCAGATTTCTTTTGTGAATGTGTGAAAACTCTTTTTTTCCTTTTTTTTTCCTTCCCTGTTTACCTTCATTTCAAGCTTTTTTTCCATGTTAATGTGTTTCCTGCTAATGCACAGATAAAAGTGACTATGAGAAATTAAATACAAAAAAAAAGAAGGCTGGTTTTAGTACCTTTAGTTATCATGAATAGCTGTTACAGCGATTGCCATGAAGCTGTTTTGTAGAATACCTGGAAGCTGAGGCTCTCGTGACATGAAATTTGTAGCCTGGCCTTTCTTACATGATACTCAAAGTAATGATGGTAATAGTAATAGATAAAAATTGTGGACATTCAGATTCTATGAGGGTCATGTATTTTATATTTCTGCAATAACTTGAGGCATTGAGATGAAGCTGTCTCTTGTATAAAGGCAGAATTGTCTCAGTGTTGTGGCAAAACAGCAGGATAGCGTTATTCTCTTTTTTCCCCCCATATTCACGTATTCTGTCTGATCTTTTTAAAATCTTGCATATCTGTTTATAAGGAATGTATGTGATTTTCCTTTCTGTAGATTAATTCTCTATGACTGACTGCAGCCTTCTTACAGAATAATTCTCTGTTCTTGCAGAATATGCTGGATGAAGATGATGTGAAGGTGGCAGCTGATGCACTTAAAGAGCTTGAAGCTCTGATGCCCAGTGCAGACAGGCAAGGCAGGCAAAGGAGCAGCGACCACCGGTAGGTATCTGGTGTGTCTTTGTGGGGTGGGTGTTGGCAGTTGTTTTTGCCTGCTCGCTCTTCCTATGTGGAATTTCATTGCAATTATGTAATGCTTGTTTGTTAGGGCAAAGAAAAAGAGAAAGAGCCGCAGTCGTAGCAGAGACAGGAAACGAAGGCACAGATCTCGCTCCAGGTCTCGTTCTAGGACACGGGATAAGAACAGGGGAAAATCCAGATACCGGTCAAGGAGCAGAAGTGGGAGTCCCAGTAGGGACCGTAAGGATCGAGAGAAGTACATGGAGAAGAGCAGTGAGAGATGGAGAGACAAGCACATAGACCGTCCACCGCCAGAGGAGCCTTCCATTGGAGACATTTACAATGGCAAAGTCACAAGTATAATGCAGTTTGGATGCTTTGTGCAGCTAGAAGGACTGAGGTACCTCCAAATGGTCACAATAAGTCTGTATTGTTCTCTTTTCTGCTAGTATCCTAACAAGTTATGAGGCTACAATAACGTATGCTGGATTTTGATGCCACAATGACGATCTGTTTCAGAAAAACAAATTTGACATCGGAGAATGTTCTTCTGATAAAAACCAGTTTATGAACGTACACAAATAATTAGTTGGTAACAAAATATTTTAATCCAGACTCTGAATGATCTGAAGAACTGTCAGAGTAATAATGTGCAACATCTCATGCCCCTCTGTTCGTTTCACCTACAGGAAGCGTTGGGAGGGCTTGGTCCATATCTCGGAGCTTCGAAGAGAAGGACGGGTTGCCAATGTTGCTGATGTTGTGAGCAAAGGACAAAGAGTAAAAGTCAAAGTGTTGTCCTTTACTGGATCCAAAACCAGCCTGAGCATGAAGGTATGGAAGGTTCTGTAGTGCTTGTACTAGAGTTTGTGGTGCCAGAATTTTTAAAGATTGTGCCTTTTTGCTGTTTTTTGTACACTTCTTGATGAAAAGTAAAACATGACCCCTCAAGTAGAAGTTTAACAAATTGAGTTACTGTTCTGTGTTTAAGTGGCCTATTACTTTTTACTCATTTTCTGTACATTCTTGTTTTTGTTGTAATGTTCCTAAGAGTTTTTTGACTTAACATGTTAACTAAGTGACAAGGCAAACCTCAGGCTATTGCTATGTTTGTCTCCTTTTTTCAGTATGAGAGAAGCATTTCATTTTAAAGGAAATCACTGCCATTGCCAAGGCAGAGTAGAGTGTTCCAGGCCTTGGGGTGTACTTACCTCACAATACCAGCTGAAAAAAAGCATGCAAAATACCATTTTCTGTGAATGGGCTGTTGTTGCCAGTAGTCTCTCTGAGAGATGTACTCTGCTTTAGAGGAAACGCCAGTGTTGATTGGGAGAAATGCAGTATAGGTTGAGCTGATTGATCGATTAATTGATCTAATGTAGGATGTTGATCAAGACACTGGGGAAGACCTGAACCCGAACCGGAGGAGAAACCTGATTGGAGAAACCAATGAAGAAACCTCTATGAGAAATCCAGACAGGCCCAGTCACCTGTCCCTGGTGAATGCCCCAGAGGTGGAGGATGATAGTTTGGAACGAAAACGCCTCACCCGCATTTCAGACCCAGAGAAATGGGAAATTAAACAGGTGTGTGTTGTATTCAGGTAAATAGAGTGTCAGTCAGTAAAATTATTAGGGAGTTTCATGAACTAGAAAACGGCTCCTTGATTGTTTGTGTAACTTATTCCTTCCCTCTAAATTGCTGTTTTCTTGTGGTTTGGGACTTCTAGCTTATTTCTGACTATGAAGTTAGCCCTGCTTTGAGCTAGAGGTTGGACCAGGTAACCTCCAGGTACCACTCTGACCTGGGGGATTGTGAGCTTATCCAGTGACACTTAGATGGTATTTGATTATCAGAGCAGTCCTGCCATGCATAAGCCAGCTGTCTCTCACTGATGGTATTTAGAATAACAAGAGGACTATTCGATCGGAGACTGTATGACCTGGGGAGACATGTGTCTGAATGTGGGACCATTCCTTTGTTCTGAAATCACAACATTCCTCGTCCCTGTTTTACAAGTCTGTCAACAGCATTAGAACTGAGACCTGGTGGATGTGAGTTGTGTTTGTTCATGGGGACGAATTCACGTTGTGTTCATTGTGTTCCCAGATGATCGCAGCTAATGTGCTTTCCAAAGAAGAGTTTCCCGACTTTGATGAGGAGACTGGGATCCTTCCTAAAGTTGATGATGAAGAAGGTAATATTTCTAAGTAGTCTTTTTGTTGTTGTAAATTCCTTGTGTTTCTGGACGTGTTTAGATTCAAGAAGAGATGGTGATGTAAGTGAAGCATCTCACAGTTTGCTGTCATCTTAAATGTTTGGAAATAGGGTTGCGCTACCCTTATTGTCAGTAGGATTTGGATGTGCCCTGTTTGTGCATTCTATTTATTTGTCATGTTTTCACTTTTAAAACTAATAACATAATGATCAAGAATACACAGGAAGCACCATCCTTTTATGTACCTGAAAGATAATGTTTAACTTTTCTGTAAAAATTGTCACTTGTGGATTTTAGATGAGGACCTTGAGATTGAGTTAGTTGAAGAAGAGCCGCCGTTCCTTCGAGGTCATACTAAACAGAGCATGGATATGAGTCCCATCAAAATAGTAAAGGTAAGAGATTTCCAGAACTAAAACCAATTTATTTGATTTAATTAAATGTTTGGGAATTTTACAAACAGTTTTCCACGTGGACATTACTGAGAGCCCTGAAAAACATTACTACTGAATTGAGGATCCATTCTTTACTTATAAAATTGGTTTCTTACTTAACTGGTGACAATGAAGTGGAATAATAGAGCTGAAATGCACATTAGCCTGCAGCAGCAACCATTTCACATAAGTATGTCAGAACATACTTTCTCTGTTCTGCTTTTTCTTACCTTTTGAAAGTAGAAGATCTTAGAGAAATACTTATTTTTCATTGCTTGTGCCTGTAATCCTCGTGACTGGACAATGTAGGGATGCTCCATATTAGTCATGACCATGTCAGATCATGAGGCTGGGCTAATGGAAGTATCCTGCATCTCAAATAGATAAAAAGTTAACATCTTTTAAAGCATCTTCAGAAGAGGCTCCTAGAGTGGACAGTGGTGACAGATATAATTGAAGTTGAAGGACTGGAGTGTGCTTGATATCTTAACTTTTTTCTTGCTTTCCAGAATCCAGATGGTTCCTTGTCCCAGGCTGCAATGATGCAGAGTGCTTTAGCTAAAGAAAGACGAGAACTTAAACAGGCCCAGAGAGAAGCAGAGATGGATTCTATTCCCATGGGACTCAACACGCACTGGGTGGATCCTCTCCCTGATGGTATGTCTGAACACATCTAAGTGTTAACTGTGACTTTTTTGTGATAGTTGAGCAACTCAGGAGAAATGTCTTACTATTGTGTTTGTCTGCCTCGCTTTAAAAGCAAGGCAGAGAAGAGATGCTTTTCCACTGAGGTGGAAATGGGTATGTCAGGGGGAATGTACAGCTGTATCCTGCTGTCCACCAAGTATGTATTACTAAAAGGTGTGATGGATGGTGAAGCCATTTTTAACAGGTAAAGTAGTGTAATAGTGGGGGTATACACATAGGAACTTAAAAAATCCTTAAACACTTAAGTATAGCAGGCATGGATGATGGAGCAGTAGGAACAGGATCATCAGGGTCTGTGCTGTGTGAACCTAAAAACAATGGTGAAATTGTTTATTTCCTAGTGGATGGAAGACAAATAGCTGCAAACATGCGAGGTATTGGGATGATGCCCAATGATATCCCAGAGTGGAAGAAACATGCATTTGGTGGCAAC
Source organism: Mesitornis unicolor (assembly GCF_000695765.1). Lineage (NCBI taxonomy): Eukaryota > Metazoa > Chordata > Aves > Mesitornithiformes > Mesitornithidae > Mesitornis > Mesitornis unicolor. The sequence goes on along the minus strand of NW_010163372.1, from coordinate 23,004 downwards.
AAAGCGTCTTATGGTAAGAAGACCCAGCTTTCCATCATTGAGCAGAGAGAGAGTCTCCCAATCTTCAGACTGAAGGAGCAGCTGATACAAGTAAGACTTTTGAAATGGCATTCTTGTTTGAGCAAGCAATAATTTAAAATAAAGATTCCTGGTTTACCTTGTTGACACATGAATAGCCAGTTGATAGTTTCAAGTGCAGAACTGTAGTTCAGAATAACTTTACATGATCATATATATTTCTGTGTATTTTAGTAAAGCTCCAGATATTTATTGATGCAAGTAAAAATTGAAACTAGAGTTATGTTGGCAAGGGATGACTCAGCTAAATGGTTAAGTAGTTTACTAATTTGATCAGTAAGAACACTTGCATGATTCTTTGATCTGGGTCAGCTGGAGCAAGAGCAGCAAGTGCTCACCAGTCGTGGATGCACTGTGTTGATTTTTTTCTGTGTGTTTGGTTTGGGTTTTGTTTTCAAATTTTGACAAGTGTATCTGTTACGATGTTTTCTAGGCTGTGCATGACAACCAGATTCTGATTGTTATCGGAGAGACAGGATCTGGGAAGACCACGCAGATTACCCAATATCTGGCTGAAGCAGGGTATACATCAAGAGGGAAGATTGGATGTACTCAGCCTCGCAGAGTGGCTGCAATGTCTGTTGCGAAGAGGGTGTCAGAGGAATTTGGCTGCTGCTTGGGACAAGAGGTGAATTTCCATGCTGAAGAACATGCCAAAATAAACATAAAGAAAAGTGGGAAAACTCAGCACTGGAGCTAGTTTGCTTTTGTGTCCATGTGTCTTTTCCCTTGTAGGCTGTAAAATGAGCTTGCAGAATAATCAGACTGGGAATTAATAGTGCTAATAACTTAATTCTGTAGCTTCAGGTTTTGTGCAACTCTTCTTTCTAGGTTGGCTACACCATTCGATTTGAAGACTGCACTAGCCCCGAAACTGTTATCAAATACATGACAGATGGTATGTTACTGAGGGAGTGCTTGATAGACCCAGATCTGACCCAGTATGCCATTATCATGCTGGATGAAGCCCACGAAAGGACCATACATACAGATGTGCTCTTTGGACTCCTGAAGAAGGTAATGTAGCATTTGATTTTTATTGCTTCAGCATCCTCTGTATGCTACATACATAGGAGCCCATGGGCAAAGGCAAGGTTACACAAGTCAAGTGCATTTGTGTGCTCTGGGAGACACCTCTGAAGCAAAACAAATGCCTTTAAGGATTTGTAGTCCAAATTTTCATAAGGTGAGCCTTTGTGTGAAGACAAAACAAGCAAAATCCAGCAGAAACTGAGAATTGGCAGCCCAGGATGCTTATACTAATGGATGAGCAGTGGAGTGTTCTTGCTTTGTTCTTCCTTCTCTGACGAAGGCTTTCTGTGATAGGTGCTGCTAAGAGAGGTTTGAAGTGTGACCTTAGCAGTCATTTTTTTGAAATTCTGGATACTGCAATGAGCTGCCCCTCTACTCAGACATCAAAATGCCTCATAGTACTGGTCGTATTTCTCTGACTTAAGTGCCATGTGTTACTAGTCCCAAAGGCAATAAATGACTTGAACTTTCTGTTCTGCTATAGACAGTGCAGAAGCGGCAGGATATGAAGTTGATAGTGACGTCAGCAACGCTGGATGCTGTGAAATTCTCTCAGTATTTCTATGAAGCGCCAATCTTCACAATTCCTGGCAGAACATACCCAGTAGAAATTCTGTACACGAAAGAGCCAGAGACAGACTATTTGGATGCCAGTCTGATTACAGTAATGCAGATCCACTTAACAGAGCCACCAGGTGAGTGGAGAGTGATCTAGGGTGATCAGTGATTCAAGGACTCTCATACCTTTGAGCAAGTTTTTTCTGTAAGTCGTGGATCACGTATTAGTAGCATGAGCAAAACGCTCTGAGCACTACCCTCTGTTGGTTGCAAATACAGTAAATAAAATGCTGAAAAATTTGGGTGAAAGACTCGAGCACGTTGCTGTTGCCCTGGGGCTAGGAAAAGTTGGGGATTCTCTGCTTTAAATGGAAAAAGTGAAGAATGGAAATGTGGTAATGCAGGAGTTGTACTGAACAGAATTGATTCTGTGGATGTTTTCATCTACTTCCTGTGCAGGTGACATTTTGGTGTTTTTAACTGGTCAGGAAGAGATTGACACTGCCTGTGAAATCCTCTATGAGAGGATGAAATCTCTAGGACCTGATGTTCCAGAGTTAATTATCCTACCAGTATATTCAGCTTTACCCAGTGAAATGCAAACCAGGATCTTCGACCCAGCCCCACCAGGAAGCAGAAAGGTAATTTCAGCTGAGTATGTCTTCATCTTTTGCTGATACATTTTAATAGCAGGGTATGTTACACTGCTAATCACATGCCTTATGTTATGCCTATGTTGTTAGTTATGACTTCAGACAAAACTGTGTAGTTTTGGAGAAAAGGTGGCTTGTGTGTAGCTTACAGTGTGTTTTTGGTTACGTACGTGCCTATATGTGTTATCTAAACCTTTGAAAACGATGCAAAAACACCTGATGTAGCAGACTTGTGCATGGGTTGTTCTTGTTGTGTTTTTTAATGCTGCCTTTGAAGGATATTAACTTCAGTAAAATCTGTATGCAGTTCCTGTTTTATAGATGTACCTTTTCTACCAAATAGTGAATGAGTATCGAGAGATTTTCCCTGGAAAAGTCTTCTCTAAATATGGACTGTGTTTGAGCAATAGGCGGAAATTCTCTCTGATGTCAGTGCAGTCTGCTTACAAACTTATACTGATCTTTCACTTTTAATGATTTTAAATGTCTTTTCCAACCAAATGATTCTATGACTTTATTGTGCGCTTTTCACATATTGCCCAAATCTGAAACTTAAACTTTACTTAAAACCTGTCTATCTTTGATTGTAGATAACGCTTCTTTCTGTTCCTCTGGGAACACATTTCTCCTTTTGGTGTTAAACAATAGTAGGTGTGTTTATAACAAACTGCTCGTATCGTGTAGAATGGTTTGCTTAAGTTGAGCAGCAGGGTTTGCTTGGCAACTAGAGACCAAATTTGTACTAAATCAAGCTGTTGTTTGCAGGTTGTTATCGCCACTAACATTGCTGAGACATCTTTGACTATCGATGGAATATATTACGTAGTTGATCCTGGCTTTGTGAAGCAGAAAGTTTATAACTCGAAGACTGGAATTGACCAACTGGTTGTTACACCAATTTCACAGGTAGGCATTCTGTGTTGGACTATTTTGTCTTTCTTCCTGGTAACGTGTATCTTGATGTGGCATTCAAGCACCCAGAAGCAAAGTGAGGCAATGATAAAATCACATTTTTGATAACTCCCGGTCTCTTTGAGACTGTGCCTAAGGAATACATTCTTTCCTGGGTTGTATTGGAAACCTCTTTCTATTAATACAAGTAAAACTGTGAATAATGAATAGTTTTATTTTACTTGTGTTTACCTATGCCTGTTTGCACCTGTTCATTGAGATGCCTTGTGACTTTTAGGCTCAAGCAAAGCAGCGAGCAGGAAGGGCTGGGAGAACAGGACCAGGAAAATGCTATAGGTTATACACAGAGCGTGCTTATCGAGATGAGATGCTAACCACCAATGTGCCTGAAATCCAGAGAACAAATCTGGCCAGTACTGTACTTTCCCTGAAGGTGCGTATTTCGCCAACATGATCACAAGTGTTTCAATAAGTGAGTCTTGCTTTTGTGCCTCATTAAGTACTTCTGTAATTTCAGATCCTTGTAGTGAACAGAGGTATTTTGGAAGGGAAACTGCATCAAATACAATTCTCGGGCACTGAGCCTTGCTCCTGTGTTTTTCCCTTGAGGGTTATAATGTTGAATACCCACCTAAATGACAAGTGTCAGCTGCACAGAGTAGTTAGTTGCAGGAGGTTTGAGAAACAGCAATCTTACGGGCAATATGCATTTTCTATGTAAGGTACATTTATGTTAACAGATAAGACACTGTTTTAGATGCATGTGTTTGGAGATCAGAAAACATGCTAAGTGTATACCCTCCCTGTGGGAGTCCACAAACTGGATCTAACCCAGTATGTAGCAGCTGGGGATGTTGCTGTCTTTTCCCCCCTTTCTGAAAACAAGGGGGAGGGTGGAGACACATTTAGTGTCCATTTGAGCTGTCAGACCACACTGGTTTACAAGGCAGGAAGTCCTCAAACTCAGTATTTAGCATGTGTCTCCATGGTTGAATCATCTTGCTTGAGAGATGTATGGAGCAGTACCAAAGAAACAGAGTGGAAAACTGAATGGGGGATGAAAGCCATGGGCCAGTGTGGATTATCTCAAGTCTAGAAATACAGCCTTGTATTCCTGATTGTGGTTCCAGTCAGGATAAGGATGGGGCTAAGTTCTGTAGTGCATCATTGTTTGATGGTTATGTATCTCTCTCTGGAGCTTGGTGTCTTTCTTGTCAGTGTTTTAACTTGGGTTTTCTCCACTCCTTCTGTTCAGGCTATGGGCATCAATGATTTGCTCTCCTTTGACTTCATGGATGCTCCCCCAATGGAGACTCTCATAACTGCCATGGAGCAGCTGTACACCCTGGGAGCTCTGGATGATGAGGGACTGCTCACTCGGCTTGGGCGCAGGGTAGGCAAAATTAGAATGGTGCTGAGCACTGTCTGGGTTGCACATATTTAGGGGTGACATGAGAGTAGTTGTGTAAGCACTTGCCTAGCACTGTTGGTTTCCTTTTCCTTTTATTCTCTTGTGGTTTATTGGTGGCTTTTCACTTACCATAGTTACGTATCTTCTGTGTTTTAAGGAGCAGCTGTTATGTCTCCTTATTCAGAAAGTTTCCTTTTATTATAGTGTCTAAAAATTTCCTGTAAGTATCAGGATATTCTCGTGATAGTAAATATGGAGAAATATTTTGTTTCATGTTGGGTGAAGTTATTCTAGTCAAAGCCCTCTGCTTTGGAAAGGAGGCGTGGAAGAAAAGGTGTTGCTCTCTTACACCGAGAGAGTTTTCTGAAAGAGTTTTCTTGCAGATGGCAGAATTCCCCTTGGAGCCCATGTTGTGTAAGATGTTGATCATGTCTGTACATCTGGGATGCAGTGAGGAAATGCTGACCATAGTCTCCATGCTGTCTGTACAGAACGTGTTCTACAGGCCAAAGGTAAGAAATGCTGCCAAAAAGCAGCAGTGTTATAGTTTGGGTGTTCTTTGTGTGCCTGCCTCAGGTGTTAGAAGGTGGGTACACTTGCCAAAATAGACCTGTAGAGTCGTTACACTGTGCTCATACGTTCCATTTCTGAGGTACCTTGTGAGTAAACACCCTGTAGCTGTGATGTTGATAGTTTCTTTGCACATGTGAAGAGGTTAGAAGTCTCATATTCTCTTTCGCATTTCCCAGTAAACACATACAATCCTAAACCAAATCAGTCCTGGCTCTGGAGTTTGTAATGTCTTTGTCATTTTCAGATACACAAAATGTATTTCTTTCTGGCAATCCTGTCCTGTGCTAATTTCTTTTAACTCAGTGAGCAGCAGACGATGCTGTGGTAGGATTCCTCAACAGCAGTTTTGTCTTGAATCCGTTATTTCTTTATTATGATGGCCCGCTGCAGTTCATCTTTTCTGGTCAGGTCCTTATCACCCATGAGAGAGTCCTTAGGAGAGTCTGCATGAGGTCTCACTTTGGCAAGAGCAGTTCTAGGCTTTCCTTTCTTACAGGCATAGTTTTGGCTTAGTGAGCGCAGTCCCAGTGACCTTTGGATTCTCATTACTTGGCGCTTAGACACTCACCACTCAGAATTTTGTGTTGTCTTCTCAGTCATGTCATATCATCTGTTTCTTGGTAGACTTAAGAAGTCATGGTATGGGTGACACGGAGCCTGTGTCCTTCATGTTGTACAAGGATTGTCTCTCCAATGTAGATACCTGATTGAGACGTATTTTATGTGTTAGGATAAACAAGCACTTGCTGATCAGAAGAAAGCCAAGTTCCATCAGACAGAAGGTGACCACCTCACTCTGCTGGCTGTGTACAATTCCTGGAAGAATAATAAGTTTTCAAATCCCTGGTGCTATGAAAATTTTATCCAGGCCCGATCCCTACGCAGGGCGCAGGACATCCGCAAGCAGATGTTGGGCATTATGGACAGGTGAGCGTGTTGAGAAGTACAGGTAGTGACTGTTTTCTGTGTGTTCTTTACACTGGAGTAGCTAAACAAAATTTGCTAATTTGATGTTGGTAGCTGCACCCAAATCTAGAGAGCTCTTCTTTTTTCCCCCCTCCCCCCACCCTGCTCTTGTCTGCCAGGCACAAGCTGGATGTGGTATCCTGTGGGAAGGCAACAGTTCGAGTCCAGAAGGCCATCTGTAGTGGCTTCTTCCGAAACGCAGCAAAGAAGGATCCCCAGGAAGGTTATCGGACACTCATTGATCAACAAGTAGTCTATATCCACCCATCCAGTGCTCTCTTCAACAGGCAACCAGAATGGTAAGGAAGGCAGTACCATCTAATTTTGTATTTCAGTTCAGGCTTTTTAACTGAAAAGGTTGTGGTGTGCACTATTTGTGGAGCACAAATCAAAGTATAGGCTGCTGATTCCTGAGCAGTGAGCAGACTGAGAAGAGTTTTAAGTCTGCTTTTGGCTTTTTCTGCTGCTAAAATTAGTGCCCCAGCAGGGATGACACTTTTTGAGCCAAGGCCAAAGTTCTGTATTTCTGTGCTGTGGAATTGAGTTTAAAACACTGAGTGTTGGGATGGGAGGGAGAATTGTTTTAAATGGAATGAAGTAGTTTTGTGCTGAGGAGTAGTTGTAGTTGTGAAGTAGGAGAGGAAAAAGAAGATAGCTTTTCTGGATGTTTCTTTTGGAGCCTGTGTCGGTGCTTTTAAGGAGCGTTCTGCTGAAGAAGGGTGAGACGGAGATAAAGGGGCAAGCTTAGATACGTCAGCCCTTGCCCTGTCTCTTCCTGTTTAGAAAAAATAATTTCTAAGGCTGCTGTCCATTTTCACAGGGTGGTGTATCATGAACTGGTACTGACCACCAAGGAATATATGCGTGAAGTGACAACTATTGATCCTCGCTGGCTGGTGGAGTTTGCACCAGCTTTCTTCAAGGTTTCTGATCCAACCAAGCTGAGCAAACAGAAAAAGCAGCAACGGCTGGAGCCCCTGTACAACCGCTATGAGGAGCCCAACGCTTGGAGGATATCGCGTGCGTTCAGACGGCGGTGAGCCTGCTTCCCTCATGGACTCCTACTGGCTTTATATTCCTGGGACTGTGACCTTTGCACTGTTGCAAGTGTCCTGAAAGAAAGGACATTCAGTTGAAGCTTACCTACAAAATGAACAGAGAGTAAATATTTTCAGATCACGAGCATGGGGGGGCGATGTGTGCTCGTGTCAGCTGCTCCTGTTTCCACAGCTACATGACAGATATCCAGGGACTCCTCTGCGTGTTGCATCATTTCAGAAGTGGTTATTGAAGCACTTCTTTAATCATTCCCCTTCTAAGAGACGAAACCTAACACTTGGAAATCTGGGCACTCACCTGAACAACAAGAAAAAGATAATGATTAAAAAAGAGTTATTCACCAACCTGTGTTCTGAATGACCAGACAAATAGAGGCTGGAATAGTTTGTTTCTTCACCCTGCTAAAAGGGATTTCTTTCTGCTTATGGTCTGAGATAGTGGCTGGTTTAGGGGAGCTGCTTGTTCTCCATTTTCCCTGTTTTATGCATTTTCCTGTTCAGTGTAACTGTTTTTCATGCAGGCCATCTGTGGTGAGATATTTAGTATCTCTAGCTTTGGAATAACGCAGGAAAGATTCCTTAAACCCCAGCTAGATTGTCAGTTAGATTTGGACAGTGGCACGGGTCAGACTGCAAGTCTTGCCCTTCATCACCATCTCCTGTGTGCTGAAGGCTGGTGTATCCAACGGTGATGAACCACATCCTCTCTGTAGCACAGCTCTGAATGGAAGTGGTTGCAGATGTTTAGATTTCTATACAATGTGTCGTGTGTTTCATTTCCACTTACAATGTTTGGTGACATCACAACTGTTGGTTGGTTGGTTGGTTTTTTTAACAGAATGTGCTCTTACAGCTAACATGTCTGTAAAACGTTGTGCAGCAGTTCCTAGTTTAAAAAGAAACTACTCGGTGTGTGCTATGCTATGTGTAAATGATTTTTTCTGTTACAAACAAATGAAACATTTGACTCCATAGCTGCAGATACCAAATTTTGATTTTTAATATTTTAATTTCCCCCCCCCCAAAGCTGGGACACTGTTGAAATGACTGGGCTGAAGTTGGCTGGTTGGTTGAGACCCAGTGAGTTTGACGAATGTTTCACACAGCAAAGGAGCTATATTGGAAATGTGTATCTATGGACAAAGGTGGGCAGGGATGTTGTGTATACTGTTTTATTATCTTGTGTAACTCCTCATGTTGTTACATCTTCATAAAGTTAAATAGAATTAGAAAGTTTGTAAGTTTGGAGGCTTTTTTACTAACGGCATTAGACAGAGAAGGCTGTGCTATTGAACTCTCTTCCAAGCATATCCTGCCACGAATTCTCTCTACAGCTGCATCTGTTACTGTTTTCTATGAAAATTTGCACTTGACTTTCAAAAGTCAAATGAAAGATGTAAAGGAGAAAATGTCCACAGTGGAAGTCCCATTTGTACAGCGTACTTTGAGGTCTTTCTGTTCCAATTTAATGTGTTGTATTTGCTTCTCCAGTGTAGCCTCTTTCTGACTTACAGCAAGAGGAAATGTATTTTCTTTTATTTTATTTAAAGTGAAGAGTTGTCATCCACTTTGTGTCCGTTGTTTCTTTCCGTGCTGTAATTTTTTCAGTAATATCCTGTAGTTCATTTATAGAAACTTTTCCGTGTTGACTTCAGCTGCTTGCTTTGGGAACACCCCACATCCAAAACCAGCCAGTGAAACAAGAGCGCTGGCTTCCAGACTTGAACCACTTACACATTTTTTTAAAGCCAGTTTTATTTACTGGCTCTGAGGTTACTGAGTGTAACATCTTAATGTCTTCTACTGCTTATCTACGATGTGTAAAAACTGGAAAATAAGTTGCTTGATCCCAGGATGAAGCTGGACTGAATGCGTTATTCTGATAGCATGTACGTAACTGAACAGGTATGTTAGCCTCTTGCTGGGGAAAGTGTTCCCTGAGCTCTCGTGTGAACACTTGCCAACCTGCCTTTGCCTAAAGCAAGTGTGTTCTTTTTAATGGTATAAATTGTAGATCTCCTGGTTCATTTTGACTATACTGAGTTAATGCACTAGAACTGGTAACACAAACTTCTTACCTGAAGGCAGAACTTCTGCCAGCAGAGGCCATGTGTCTCGCCTGGAATGGTTCTGGAGGTGTTATGTTAGCATAACTGCGAAGAATTTCCTGAGTGGTGTGTGTGTGTGTGTGTTCAACCTCTGCATGCACCCCTTTGTCAGTACGTGGCCTCCTTGCCTTCAGCAGGGCTTGTGCTGCAGGCTGTGCTGGCGTCGGGTACAAGTTTCTATAAATGTGCCCTTAATGCAAGAAAGAGAAATATGATTTGTGCAGCCACCCCCACGTGTACCTCATCTGTTATAGGAACTACCTTAAGCTCATTAATGGGCTTGTTACCAGAGCCAGTGTGACAGCAATGTGCTGCTCACACAATGGGGGTTTTGTTTTTAAGTCAGTTGGTTTTCATGAGGTTTCTGTGACAGTTGCAGAAGGCTGTGGTACTGACCCATTAGCAGTTTAGTGGAATTTTTCATTTATGAATGTATTGTTCTTTCAAGCCAGCTGGGAATATAGTGACCGAGTATCTGATTTTAGCAAATGTGTTTTGTATGTGTTTGTCCTGCAACCTACATAAATCTTCTGTCTGGTCTGTCCTTACTCTGGAGGTGGAGGAGTGGGGCTGCACTGATCTGGATATGCTGGTTTATTTGGATCAGAAATGATTCTGTAGTTCTTGTGGGTAGTCAGCCTGTGGGTCTGCCCAAACACTGCTCTGCTCCGCAGGCTATGCTGAAAGCAGTGCATTTTTGTTAAGCGTAGAAAAGTCTCCTGTTTGAGTTCAGTATTAGTTCACTTGTGCTAGAAAAGGGCAAGGAGGTGGAAGCGAACTGGATCACACTCTGTCAGTGGCAGACCCCGGCTGTTTTGGAATATGCACGTTCGTTTTTACCATTTAGCTCTGTCACAGTGTCTGAAGAGCGCTTTGGTGCAAATCCAGCTTAGGATTTGTTCCTGGCAGATCTCATCCTGGTGCTCTTCTCAGCACGGCTAGGAACGATGCATCACCCCTTCTGACCTGCCTCAGGCCCTGGGCACGCTCGAGGCTTTGCTCGATGACACCCCAAGGTGACGCCGGCTGTGTTGTGTACAGCCTGAAAAAGCTGAGTGCACTTTCTGATAACTCTCTTGCCTTCTTGTTCAGTGCTTAACCCGTAAAGTAGGCTTTGCTGCTGTCCTTGTTCTTCATTATCACTATTCGTACTTACTTCAGGGCACGGAATCTGGTAATAGAAGTATTTCCTGGGTTAGCCTCAGCAAATTGCATCAGATAGCTCAGTTCTGCTTGGCAACCTGTTAATACTTGGAGTAATTCCTTTGCCCTAGACAACACACTCTAAGGGTACATCTGGGATGTGCTGTAATGTTACGTGTGAATTATTTACTATGACTTGAAAGGAACTTTGCATTGTGTTCTGGGTAATAGATTTATGGTGCTTCCTGCTGGGCTTTGTAGTGTTGGTTTAGCAGGACTAACAACAAAGCCATTGCAACAATAGCAACCACATGGAAAAAAACCTAGACTCTAGAAAACAAATTACATTGGGAAGAAGAAATAACTGCGGAGGATTTATTTTTGGCTGGTCCCGAAGCATCATCACATACGGAGGAATAAGCTGCTAGAATAAAGCTTGCATATAATGAGTAAACAATAGTAAAAAATGTTAGGTATATATTTGCATCCAGATGTCAGAGTGAGTGTTTGTCATGACCAGCACTCTGTCTTTAGAGGGTTTTCCATGAAGAATTATATCTTTCTTTCTTTTCTTACCTGCCTAATGTAGAGAAAAGCTCAGGTGTGAATTTGTGTGGTGAAGGTGTCCTGAACTGAAGGTGTGTTACTCTGGAGGCATGTGCTGTTGTGCAGTAACGTGTTCTTGAGTGCCAGAAGCATTCAGCTCGGTAAAAGGCAGCTGTGTGAACAGGAATGTGAGTGACAGCAAAGCTGAAACCTCTGTATGGTGGGATGGAGCTGATGCTTTCAGAACTAGCGTGAGAAACTTATGATG
>NW_010163372.1:0-11667 GCF_000695765.1 Mesitornis unicolor | reverse complement strand
ATATTTCCCTAATCAGCTGTCTCTGTCTTGCTGAACTGGAAACACAGAGTGCATTTATTGACTCCCAGCTCTCTGAGCTGGTTATTATAAATCTCTGTCCTTTGGAGGTCACTGCCCCTCACTTATGAGAACCTGATCTTGCCGATTCCCAGAACTGCTCTGCAGCTATCGATCTGTGCGCTGACTTGACAAACCCGAGTGAAACACGGAGCTAAAATTTCATCTAAGTGTGAGCTAGCTCCCTGAATTCCCTTTCTGGAAGATAGATTGGCTGGGCAGAGGGTAGCCCAAAGAATACTGGATAAATGTAAAATCCTTGGGAGTCCTGCAGATTGAGATAGCAAATAAAAGCAAGCTACTGGTGTCAGTCATTAGAAACAGTGGGTGTTGCAGCAGGGTGCAGCCCATACCTACATTTTACCTCCAGAAGGTATAAATGCTGCCCTGATGAGGTACCCAACTCTTCAGGAGGTGCAGTGTGGAAGGGCTTCTCCATACCATGTAACTCTTGCCCTCACTGCAGCCTTCATCAAGGCCCATGTGAGTGGCTGTGTCCTGCACTGGGTGCCCTGTGCTGCCCTGACTGTGCCACCAGCAGCCTGGTAGTGCCACTGCTCACGACAGTGGTGAAGTTCAGCGAAAAGCTATTTATAAACATGGTGCTTGGCTCAGTGGCCAGGGCCAGTGTGGAGTGTGGGTGATACTCGCTGCAGCTGCAGAGAACTGCTGCCCTGACACCAGGAGCAGCTGGAGGTTGATTTCAGATTTCGGTATGATCTTTCAGTCCAGGTTGTGGGGATCTCAGGGTAGTGAAGTGTTCACTTCTTTAACGCTACCAAGTCAGGACCAAACACCCATCCCTGAACTCTGGATCTGCTACCCAAAGTGGCAAGCTGGTGCCAAGGAGATGAGTAAAGCAAGTGCAGAAGGTAAGGGAGGACAAGCCAGGGGCTAAATGAAGGTGCACTGGCCAAAGATGTAGACCAATTTATTAATTATAGTATTTTTACACTCATAAATAGTATAGGCAGCTTATACCAATGGAAGGGATCCTCTTCCCCTTCACTTCTAGGACACCAGAGGGAGTGTGCTTGCCGGGTGGGAGCAGGGCAAGGCAGGAGCTGCTGAGTCTATGGACCACACAGGGCAGGCAAAGGCATCGGGAGTACCTGACCTTTCTCCTCAGTCAGGGAGAGCTGCCTTTCCTGGCCTGCGTGCCCAGGGACAAGGCTGGGAGGGTTGACATTAGCCATGCAGGGCAGAGTCGTTGGGGTAGATCAGGCTTTGAGTCAATACACAGAATTTCCTCCACAAGCATCACATTGGCAGCGTTGGTGATGCTCTCTATTCAGCAGCTGGAACATCAATCTGAAGCAGTAGGAAACAGGCTTTTTCCATATGGGTGCACTGTACTGCCCCTTGTCTAACTGGGCTGGTAATAAAAAAAGTGAGGCATCTCCCAATGAGGATGTGGTGCCCATTGTAAACGTTACTACTGTGGACTAGTCAGTCAGGTTGCATGTGCTGCATTGGTCTGCAGAGAGAGCTGCCTTTCCAACACATCAGGATTTCCTTCAAACATGTGAGCATCTGATCCATGACCCTGCTGTGTTGCAGCCATCCTGGGAAGAAGGCAAGGCTGGCCTTGCAGAGGTGAGTGCACGTGAGGCAGAGCCACCCCTTGCTGAGGGCAGGCTGTACAGCGGCTCAGTGCGTGTTGTTCAGGACATGTCCTGGAGGAATGGAGTCAGCAGCAGCTTTGCAGCATCCTCATATCTGAAAAAAGCCCAGTATTTCCTCCCTTGCCAAAGAGAGTAACTGTGGCAGGCTCATTTGTCCCAGCTGGAGGCAGCAACTACCTGATGTGCTGCTGAGAAGTTGTCTGCAATGCTGAGGATGAGTAGCATCCTGACAAACGTGAGGGTCTAATCACAAGCACCCAAGAGCCCTGTCAGGTGATTATCCATGTGTGCACCTGAACACTTTTCCTGACCAAAACAGGTATTTGTAGTTTAGTGCCACCCTATGCTGGCCTGGAAAAATGCTTATTCTGATTGAATCCTAACCAGATATCTCTTTATATACACAAGCGAGGCTGTCGATGTGCTCCCAGCAATCCTAGTACGTGTAGCCCTTGCTGTAAAGCTGTGAAGGGAGGCTCCCAAGGTCCGGCAGGTAAGTGACATTCTCATCCAGGTGAGAAAGAGGCACTGTGTCTTCCTCACTGATTTGCCGCTCAAACTCTGCCTTCAGAGTTGGCCGCTGATTATCAGGGAAGGCCAGGGAGAACAAGGCTTCGGGCTCACACACAAACTTGTACACGTAGCGCTCGCCAGCCACCTGCGGGGAAGAGAGGAGATGAACACTGCAGGCACGCAGGCAGCACTCGTGGTGCTCCCCAGCGGCGGAGGTGGCTTGCAAAAAACATCTGGCTGCTCTAGCCTGCTGCCCTGAGACATGTCAGAGTTGTAAACTTCTCCTTGTGCTGCCCTCCTGCTCCTCTGCTGTTCTGGTCTCCCCTGGAACAGCTCCTGGGATGGAGGATGCTGCAGCTGGCTGCCCAGGTAGCAACAGCACCAACAGCCCCTGACCACTCTGTGCTGCGATGTAATTACAGTCACAGTTGTCTTCTCCAGTGCCCTGGGTCTGGAAGAGACCATCCCCATCCACATAGGCTCAATCCCTGGACAGCCTTTCTCTTACCAACAGCATGCCCAGGCTGACTGTATGTCTTTGCAACTGCATAAATTCCAACTCTCCTGACTGCAGACATACACAGAAAAAGAAATAAATCATTACTCCCCTTTGGTTTATTTCCCATGTGTTACTTAGATTCAGCTCCTTTACACGTTCCTCATATAACTGCTGCAACGAGAAGACTAAGGAAAACTCAGGATGCCAGCCCAGCTCAACTGCGTTCTGTACCTGTAAGACTTCTTGTCTCAAATAAGAGAAGCATCAAGACACGCAGAGAAATGCCATCTGCTTTGCAAACTGACCTTCTGCATGATGCCTTTCTCATAATAGTAGCGAAGGGATCGGCTCAGCTTGTCATAGTTCATGGCTGGACGGTTCTTCTGGATACCCCACAGCCTGGCTACCTGTAGAAAATGGCATCAAAGAGCATGAATGTCTGTGAACCCAACCCAAGGGCAAAAGAATATTATCCAGCTGATTCTCTTTTGAGGAATGATGCCACAGCACATACAAACATTTACATTTAAATAATAGACTCAAACAATTATTATTTAGCCACTTTTCAGCAAGAAGAGTAGAAAGGGCACCCTGTATCACAGAGTGGCATTCTCCTTGCCACTACAGAGCTAATTTCACTCTCCAGTACATTGAAAGCTTGAGGATGAGCTAAAAGACTGCTTAATCCTGTCCTATGTTTTATCTTCATGGAACACATGTTTACCAGGAGCCCAAATATGAGGGAACACCTCCATTAGAAGACCCATGTGTCTTTCTTCCTACATGATTTTCAGCTTTGTCCGTGAGACTCAGAAGTCTGTTGTAAGCGTTTCAGCCCACCAAAACAGCTCATCTGCACTGAAAGTGCCCGTAAAGGTTGGTATTAGCAAGAACTGTGCTAAATGCAGTTCTAGGTGGAGAAATGTATGAACAGCTATTACAGACATCTCACAGATGTCAGATATCACTGGGTGATGCAGCGGCTACTTCCCCTGAGCCTGTAGAGAAGATAAATGGTTTCACCTCTTCTGGCTCTATGAGCTTGAACTCCATCCCTCGGCCAGTCCAGGCAATGAAGTGAGAATTGGTTGGATCGTCCAATAAAGCCACAAGAAATTGCCAGAGCTGGAGAGATCCCCGTCTCTGGTACGGAGGTCCTTCCCTGTACCCTCCAGCTTCCTGCTTGATGTCTCCTGCTCAGAAGAACAAACAAGGTGTCTCTAAGGGTAACAGTGCAAAAACAGGTTTTAAAAAAGCACATTTCACAGATGTTTACCTGGAATATTTCAATTCACGTAAAACAGAGCGGCCAATTCACCAGCTGCTCTTCCAAGAGGAGCTCTGATGAACCTTGCAATTGAGCTACTTATGCTATAAGGCCTGTTTGCTGCTAAAAAAGGTCAAGAAATAGGAGACCAAAAAGTCCGGTACGAACAACAGCTAGCACGCCTGCAAGAGCAGCGTAATGAACTACGTAGAGAGTGGTCAAGTGGCTAGCAAAGATGCTGGATAACCCCATCTTACACCCAAAATGAGAGCCATTCTTTCTCCAACCTTCAATTTTTTCTGGAACAACACAGACATCCTCAGTAAAGGACCTCATCTGCTTGTCATAGCTGCAGCCTGAAAGATAAAGCAACACAGGCAGTAATCGACAAATACAGGGTGGTACTTGAGGGCAATGCAGTGCAGGGAAAAGACGTCACTGGATTTCTTACCTAATGTGTCTTCTGTATTTGGATGGCCTGGATAACTCTCAGCATTTATGTGCATGGAAAGACAGCCAGGAACATCTACAGAACAATTAGCAAACTCAGTTAATTAAACAGCACAGGAGGCAGAATGATCTTGCTCTCCAGAGGTGGACAGGTAAGTGCAGCTCTCTAACCAACATCCTCATAACCAATATATAGGAGGTCCTAAACCCTCCTACAGGGTTAGTGGCAGATGGGAACTTCTTATGTCTCAGCCATCTCACCACAACCTCGTCTTCATGATGTTTCCAGTCATGAATCACACTAACAAATTTTTGTGGTACTATTGCCTGACATCCTTCCGCATAGCCAGTCACTTACACACCACTAATACAAAATCTTGGATAACAGGCTAAATTTGTGTCATCTCTCCCTCATCTTAGTTTAAGATAACTATGTACTCTGCTACTTCTTTCACAGGTGAGAAGGCATTAACATTTTTCCAGGAGTACTATGATGATGTTAATGGAGAGCAGCAGCACGTGAATGTTTACTAACAGTGTGTCACAAATGTAATTTTAGATTTCTTAAGTCTCTGGCTTTTTCACATCTTGACGGGGCATTCTCACAAACAGCTGAGAAAACATAAAGGATAAAACAGCCTGAGTTTGAAAACAAGCAGGAAGTCTCTTCATGATCTCTGTGCAGCGGATATTGTTGCCTGGGCACTGCAATTTATATCTTCTGTATTTTGTTTTCTGAAACCTGTATTTTCTGAATCAAACCTGTTTTCCATCTACAGCTGAAGTGGAAGTTGTAACTGGGAGCTTTGGAAAGATTTACCTTGTTTCCCTCATACTCCTGTGCATAGCCACTGCTTTCAGCAGACGTTTTGCTGATGCTAAGGGTGGAAGAATACTCTGAGCTGACAGACTGTGTATTATTACAACCGTAAACTACTGTCACAAAAAGCATTCTTCTGGGTTTGCACATTTTCTTCCCCTGTCTGGACAGAAGGACCCACTGAAAGTGTAATATCAGCTCAGCCACAGTGGTGGATTCTGTGCCCTCACAGGAGCTTTTTATTTATGTAATTATTTCCGCTAAAGGAAACAACTCAAAATGTCTATTAAAATACCAGGAAACTAGAAGTAACATTGCCTCTAGAAAAGGGTGTTGTGCTGTCAGGGTAGCAAAGTCTTTGGACAGGTCTGCTGAAAAAGTGAGATTTACCACTTGTGGAAGAATAGGATTACCTCTCTAGAGAGCTATTTTTGGAATTATAAACTTTTTCTCTTGTGACTCTCTGAAATCTCTGCTCTCTGTGTTCTTTTTCTGTGGGAAGTGGCTGGTAGAGGCTGACACTGCAAGAGACACAGAGCAGCACACTTGCACTTGGCCGAGTCAACCTAGACTCTGTGCTTATACCTGTCCCTAGAATTGGCCAGTTTATTGTCAGCCACCCAAGCCTCTTTAGACTGTTTCAGCTTTAGACTTAGATGCGTTTGTCAGACTAAAGCTGGTTTATTTTGCGTGGTAAGCTCCAAGTGAGTTGGCAGCTCTCTCTGTGACCAGCTGCAGTGAGTTTCCTGCGGGTGTCAGCTGCCAGAGACCAAGGGGCTGGGAGATCTGCGTCTCTGCCTCAGTTTTGTGAATGGAATTATTCTGCCTCCAGTCAGGAGAAAACATGTGAGACCAGGCAGTGTCATGAGTTGCAGCTCAGGGCTGTGCATTGCAACCCCTGAATCAAGCTGTTTTCATCTACAGGGCTTGAAGGCCCCCTCTTGTTGCAGGAATCCAAGAGTTTTTCTGTAAAAGCTCCAAGATATTTGATTCCTTCCTTTCTGCCATCGTTCACACATTTTCAGTATAATTTTTTCAAAGCCGACCTTACTCCTCTCCCTGTCTACAACCCACCAGCTTGCACATCCCCCAGAACACAAAAACTCTGTGAGACTGGGAATGTCTGTTTCTCCATTTCTGGTGGTGTGAGTGAGCTAATCATGAATTTTGAGAGTCTCCCCAGTGGCTACTTATTCCCTTGGAAAAAGAAATGCATGCCTTTGATCTAGTTTGAATTGGTTTAACATCACCTTACACTGCTTTCTACTGTCTACCAGAAAGTCCTCAGAATATGGTAAGGAAAGCGGATGTCCCAGCCTCCTCTTGGATGCAGTAAGCAGACAGATCTGTTTGCATTTCCTGCTGCACAGCGTTTTCCAGACACCACACGCTCCCGAAGATGAAGCAGTGCTGTTCCAAAGCCCACCAGTGATGGTTGTTCACTCCCACTGATGTCTGGTTTATGCAGTCAGAAGGAGCTGGTTCTGCCCACCTGAGTCATACACGTAGTCCACCTGCTCCTGCTTGACCACCACAGCTGCTGGATACTGATGGCTGCTGCCCACTGGGCTCGCCTGCTCATACTGCAGGTCGTGGTACTCCTGTTTGAAGCTCTGGTGAGTGAGCTGGAGACAAGTCTTGGGCATCTGGCGCTGGTAGGCAATGGTGTCTTCCTGGGCCATGCTCTGGGAGGAGGACAGGGAACGGCACATCTCCACAGGTGGCTGGTATGCAGAGCTAGGAGAGGGGAGAGGACATGGGCTGGATGCTGTCTTGGCCCTGGCTGAGGGATAGAGACTTCCTTGGCCTCAGCCTGTTACTGGGGCTGCAGGAGATGCACCAGAGCTGGGGCAAGGAAGGGACCCCAATGAAAGACATTTCCAAGGGCAGCTACACAGCCCATCGTTCACAAAGTCTGACAGGGTTAAGGTTATAGACTTCTTCAACCCTAGGCAGCAGTGGTAAGTCCCAGGTATTCTGGGGCAGGAAGCAGGAGGTGGGTGTCCTGTGACTGCTGGAAACTGAGCACTTTAATCTGGATGCTGCAGCCCCTCCTCCCTGAATTGCCAAGGAGGGCAATGCTTCTTGCCAGTGCCTGCCTCCTCCAGGCAGTAACTCACCTGTTTTTGTTGAGGTATCCACAGCTGGATGTGGGGTGGGGTGGCCCCGTAGGGGTCAGGAAGCTCCTGTCCTGTCTAGGGAGCTGTTGGAGTGGTGACTGTGTCAGGGCTCCTGGGTTGGGGGACTTGATTCCAACTTGTCTGGGTTGATCATAGGCACTGGGACGGTCAAACAGAGATTGGGGTTACAGTCTGGGGAGGACTCCTGGCAGCACCTGGGGAGAACGTGTCACAGCAGATACGCTGTCCCGCCATGCAGCCACCTAGGCCAGAAAACTCCCAGCATAAACTCCTTCCTTTCTGATTATTGCCTGCCCCCATGCACTATAGCAATAACCTTCCAAGCAGAGAAACTGGAGAAGGTGCCTGTAGTGGAGGAGCTGTACTGTAACTCAGGCAAGTAGCTGAGACTGTGGACAATGGTGTTGAGGATCTTCTTATGGGACAGATTTTGGAAAGCAATGGGGGGAGAAAGGCACATGATGGATGTCAAGACTGCTCTCAGCATCAGGGCAGCTGAGGAGCAGCACTAGAGGGAAGAAAAAGAGGCAAGCACAGACCTACACTACACAGGTCTGAGTGGGCTGCCATGACCCGACCCCCAGTTAATCTGTACTGCAGCAGGCGTGCCCTGCCCTCACCCAGCAGACAGATTGGGTTGCTGGCATAGTGCTGCGTTATTGGATAGTGCAGTAGCACTTGATTTTGTTACCGCTCTTGTCCCTCTCCTGTGTGAGCTGCGATACCTGGCGTAAAGGCACTGCTCGCCATTGTGGTACTGGAATGACTGCTTATGGTTGCAGGACAGCGTGGGGTCCGAGGAGGGACTCTGAGGCTCCTTTTTAATCTTAGCAGAAGGACTGTGAAAAGCTACTGTGGGAGAGAAACAAAAGATCAAGTCGACACTTTTGTTGTTTATGGAGAAGTACTTTTATCAGCCAGTAAAAAGTCAGTTATGATGCCACCACCTTGACCTAGTTCTGCAGGCTCTGAGAGAAACAACATACTGATATGCACAACTGTTCAGTGGACTTTCCTGAGCTCTGCCCTTGGTTTAGTAAGGTTTGTACGATACATCAACCTTAAAAGACCAGATCTAAGGTAGTGTTAAGGTACTTTGTGACAATCCAGAGCACTTCAAAAAGGATTTAGAGTGGTCATTTCCTAAGCTGTTCGGGGCTGAGACAGACATTTTCTGTTATGTCGTAAGGGGTAGCATGCACATACTCTATTTTTCAACACAGGAAAGTAAAGTTTTGATTTGCATAATGCAGAATTCTTTCATTGACGTACCCAGTAAGCTTGTCCTGTGAGTAGTGTTAACATGTAGCACTGCATTGAATTATAACACACTAATATTATAACACATTGTAGACTGTCTGATAGTATCATTTGTCCAGCAGGACAAGAAATGTAAGGTTTTTGTAGACACAGCTACAAGAGCTGAAGGTTTTCTGTTGGAAAATACTATTATATGTATTGCATACTGTTACATACCAGGCTAACCTGCTCACAGACACCTTACACAAAGTAGTGCTTTTGGATGCAGCTAACCAATTTAGATCCCTTTTCCAAAGGAACAGAGCAAGCAGGCTCACAGGCATGTCTCTTCAGGGATACTATGCCCTGGCAGGCAGCAGACAGGGCCATCATCTCACAGAGGCCATGCTGGCAGCTGATGCTCAGCCAGAGGCCATACAGGTGGGCAGAGCCCCAGAAAAGCACCTGCAGGAGATACAGCACCCGTAATTCCATGTACAGTCCAATTTCTCTTGCTTGGGAGGAGTAATAGCACAGATTTTACTTTTGATCATCACAGTAATGCATTTTCTCAGTTGTTCAGTGGTGCCTAATCATTCACACATACAGCAACCAAAATACACATCTGTTGAAACCACTCTGCATAAGGGACTGTGGTAGTTACCACCACACAAATGTACTTTTGCATTGTCCAGAAGTGGACAGTCAGCTTGTTCTTTCATCACCATCACAATATAGAAATGAAATGAGTACTTTAACCTCCATATCTTTATGTTGCATTCAGGTATTTGTTTGATTTAAGTGTATCCTGCCCTGCTCCCCTGGGATGTGTGGTTTCTCCCATGCTACTTACAGTTTTCTGAATGAAAGTCAGGCACAAATTGCTCATCACTGTCTGGAACCTGAGCTGCCAGGGAGGAGGGGAGAGAGAGAGAGAATTAGATTTGGCACTTTGTGCGGTGTAATTAACAGTAAGGCAGAAATAAGTCTATGCAGGAAAGACCTGAGCTTTCTGCTGCAATGCACTTTAGTGACTAAGGAAAGTTTCCCTTTGGGATTACTGAATACATTTTTGCCTGCAGATTTACCCCTTAACAGTCTGCCAGTTTCTTTTTCCCTTACCTTGGAAATAAGGACAACAGCAAGTTTGTGAGCTCACAGCTTTCATTAGAAACGTAACACGCAGGGGTTTTTAAGCCTTTGGCATAGGAAAAACAACTACCAACTGATAGATTTGGAAAGGCTATGCCAAACTGACAAGCAAACAGGAAACATCTATGCCTTCATTGACAGATATTTCAGTAGCTCCAGAAGCAGTGGATAGCTTGGCACTAGTGGAATACGCTACAATTCACAAATCAGCAAAAGAACACTTCAGAAGTAAAAAATAAAATTATCTAGTAGTAAGAGAGGGAAATTATTAATAGCATCTTGCAGGTATGTGTGATTTTGTACATAGGAAATGTAAGAGGAAGTGCTGGTGTAGTCATAGGGAACCTGACAGCAAACAGCTGCTCTTTTCCAACAAATCACTGCAGTAAAGCTTATTTCTAGGCATCTGGCCTGTGGACAGCATTGTTAGTACAGCTCCAAGAATAACAGCAAGGTCTGCAATATTTGAATACTGATGTTTTGAATATTTCAAGGATTGTGGTGAATTTGGTTCTGACAAAGAACTAAGCTTTTGGGTGCGCTCTGGGAGAAACTGTGAGAAGAACCTTAACAATAGCAAATGTAGTGAAATATTCTAACATGACTTCTAACAATTACTCTTATGTCCTTTTTACTACAGGGAAGGAAGAACTTGTAGCAGATTGTCATCTCACAAAATCTCCCACAGACTATTTCCAAAAGAAATGCTGTTGCTAGTGCATTACAGACAAACCTAGAGTTTTGTTATTGCAGAGTGGGCAGGAGATTGCACTTGCTCGGCTCTAAAAGCAAAGGTGATGTAGTCAAAGTAAAGGGATGGGAGGAATGGAAGCCCACTAATCTCAGTCACTTGAAGCTAAACTAGACAAGACATGCCAAAAATAAACCGTGGGGAATAACACTGCATTAACAGCAGGCAGTCGAATGGAATGGAACTGGCCAAGCTCTTTGCACTGTAATCACTGTTCCTTAAAATAACCTATATGACAACAAGCTGGAAATATAAACGATAAAAGGTGGAGAACAGGAAAAAAACCCACAAATACAAAATTCATTTTATGAACTATATTTAAAAAGTGACATTATAGGAGAAGAAGAAATTGAGATCACATTAAAACTAGTTTCACTTGGAATGAACAGGATTGCCTGGCATTTGAAGTTTTCTCTTCCTTAAAGTAAAAAGGCAAAACTGAGCAGTGTTTAAAGTCCAGGAAGGTCCCTTCAATGGATTATCTTAAAAGAAACAAACAAACAAACAAAAACTGACAAAACTTGAGAGAAACACTTTGTTTCCTAATTTAAAAGAATAGTTTATGGTTTGTTTCAGAAAATAGCAGCGTTCTGGCAACCAACAAAGTGACAAATCAGCATAAAATCGAACCAGCTACAAGTAGCCTGAAACGAAAATTGTAACCAGGAACGCGGGCTAACCGCCAAGTTCCATTCATAAGCAAATACCCAGCACAATAGTGCGATTCATGCGTCTTCATTTACACAAGCCAGAGGTTGGCAAGTCTGAAAAAAATATCTAACGTTTGGAGCTAGGCAAACAAAGCAAAGGAGCAGCACAACCATCAAAAGACAAACAACCGAAAGAGGATCAAAATAAAACAAAGCGAAGGGCAGGAGCCTACCTTCCGTCAGCCAAGTCTCCTGGAGCTGGCTCAAGTCCTGGAAGAGGTCTGCACAGAGGAGCGAGAGGCTCCTTCAGTAAGGGCACAGCGGGATGCTCCTGCCACGGCGATGCGGGCGGAACGAGGCGGGAGCGAAGGCGCAGGGCGAGGACCCGGTCCCTGCCCAGGAGTCTTCGCCATCTCCATCCCCCCTTACAGCTCCCCATCCCCTCACCTTCCGCATCCTGCGCCGGCGGCAAGTCCGGGTCCCCGGGTCTCTTCCTAGCGCCC
>NW_010163371.1:14218-17352 GCF_000695765.1 Mesitornis unicolor | reverse complement strand
TATTATCCTGTAGTATCAGTATTATTGTTTACATAGGGCTGTTACAGAGAAACTATTGGATGTAGCTAAGGGCTAAGCTTCACTGCCTGCTACAAGTATGGGATGTGTTCTATTGGAGCCATCGAACATTTTCAATAGCATGAAATGCTGCATAAAATGAAGAGAAAGGATCCTAGGTAACTCCTAGAATGAAACATACACGCAAAAATTAATAATGTAATAACATCTAGTCCATACCTGTTATGTTCCCTTTTATTTCGTGTTACTTGCCCTGTACTGGACAGATGGCGTTGAAGTGGCTGAGGAATAGAAGCAGTGGGAGATTTCTTGTCAATTAACCCTTTTTTGTTAAAATTACCGTCATTTTTAAACATTGATTACTAATTCAGTACGGCAGCTGAACTGAAGTGCAGTACCAGAGAAACAGTCCAGCAGCAAACTTTACTTCAAGGGAAATTGTAAAGGTGAATTATCTGAACAAACCTCACAGTTAAATGTCATAGCTCAAGAATGTCAAACCATGCCTACCTTTCTAAATTAGGCAAGAATAAGGACCTCAAATTTCAGTATTTCCTTTTTTTTTTCCAATTTGAAAGAAAACGTCTTGAAATCTTCATTATAGGATAGGATTGTCAGGAGTCACTGTAGAGTGAGTGGGAGGAAGACCGTAAGAATCCTTTGCTGTACATCCTTTCATGCTCAAAGCTACTCTTTAAAGTATTAGTCACATCTTAGCATCACCAAAAATTTAAAGTACAGAAAACAGCTATCTTTTTAGTATGAGGGGTTTACCCTTTCTCCTGCTTGTAGACTCTCCTGCATCTTAAATAACCCATGGATAGGTAATCACTGTCTGGATTAGAAGGTAAGATAAGGAAATCTGTGTATCTGTACAATTAAGCACACCATAAATTGACATCTCAGTTAAAATTTCTCGTTATCTGAAAGTTGCTCTGCTCAAATAGTCTCTAAAAAGCTAATTTCCATAGTTACTTCTTAATCCACTATTAAAATTCACTTCAAATGAATTCATTGAATTTATATAAAATGTGTATAATGTATAATATTGTATTATATATATAATGTATATATGTAAAAATGCATATAATACTTGTGAAATCTCTTCTTTAGCCTTCTTAATTTTGCTTTGGTTTGGTCTGGTTTGATTTAATTTGTTTGGTTTGGGTTTTCTTGTTGTTTTTATTTGTCAATTCTCCTGCACCAGTGAAATCTCTTCTTTAGCCTTCTTAATTTTGCTTTGGTTTGGTCTGGTTTGATTTGATTTGTCTGGTTTGAGTTTTCTTTTTGTTTTTATTTCTGTCGATTCTCCTGCACCAGGCCCTTTATTTTCTAATTTGAGCTAAAAATCTTAGCATTTGTCAAATGAAGATTTAGCAAAAGATGACCACATATATCAATGGGCAAACATCCACTGTGAACTTCCCGTTTGATTGACCAAACAGTGATAAAAATGACTGTTGTTATTTGTTTGATTACAGCCATAGAACTCCAGAGATCAGGTATTGATGATGTAGATGATGTGTGTGTTTTTATACATAGAAAAGAGAATATTCCTGAGAAATGATAACAAGCTTAAGAGAAGTTCAATCTTTTCCAACTGGATATGTTAAGCCAACGAAGTCAGTAACTGAGCAATGTTCAAAACTGATACACCTCCAGGATGCAGAATAAATGAAACCTAGTGATCCTTTGGTGCCTTGATTCCCAGAACAGCTTTCTTCATGCAAGTCCTTGCAGAAACACTCAGTCCTTTACCTATAACTCTACTCACTACTGGCATTAATATTCAGTGACTTGATACTCTTGAATACTTCCAGTCAGGTAGCAGGATGGTTCCCTACAATACTCTAAGTATGATGAATTACTAACTTTTAAGTGACAGAGTAAGATAAAATATTTGGATTGTCTATCAATCTTCTCTCTTAAAGAAAGGATTGTGTGCCACTTCATAAACCTGGAGAACAGACAAAACTCTCATTATAAAAATAGCATTGTTTGAAATCCATACATTCCCCAAATTTTTTCCTTATGCACCTCAAATTGTTCATTGAAGGGAGAAGGAGTCTGAATATCTCTATGTAAAGGGCTATACAAATATCCTGGCTAGTACCAGATGTGAAAGCAAAAATGGAGAGTTTTGAAATGATGGAGCTAAAAGAAGATAAAAGGAACTATTGTAGTCTTAGGTGGAGCAAAAATGAATCACCACAAAGATTCCTTCTTTAATCAGGCTGCATTTGATCTTAGAACACTGCACTATGCACATTTTGATGTTGGAACATTGTCTTGGATGGCCCAGGAATATAAATCCTCAAATGAAGCGATGTGTGATAAAAAGCTGTCAATAATATTATGTCCGTACTTGCTGAAGGCTGGTCAAATGTTTCACTACCAGGGATGTCTTTTTCCCAGCAGGATTTAGGTGATATTAATAGTGCAGGATTAGTACTTCAGTATCCTGTAACATGCTCTGGTGAAGCTCTTCAGGCTGCCAAACCAATGCTGAAATGTGGAAAGGTGTGCTTTTAAATCCAATAAGAAACAGGAATGAAGAACAAAGAACGCTTTAGTCAGAAACAGTTGGGAAGTGTGCTCAGAACAGCATGAGCACCCTGCAAGACCAAGGAGAAGTCTCTTATTTTACTGCACCTAGTGTATCATTGTGTCGTGGTTTAGGGCTGGGCTGGCCACTAAACCCTGGCCAGACGCTCTCTGTGAACCCCTCTGCCCTCCACAGAAGGGAAGAGAAAAGAGAAGAAGGGAGAGAGACTTTACGGGTTGGAAAAGAAAACTAACAGGTTTAATGAAACAATAATACTGATACTACAGGATAATAATGTAAAGAGGAAATAATGGAATGTATACAGACATGTACAAATATATCTACAAAACCAAGATAAAATCCTCCCCCAATGACGATGACGGCACCAGAGGCTCTGGGAACACTGGAAAAGTCCCAGTGCAGACCCAGCAGCAGTGGGAGCTGATGCAGGAGCACAGGGCTCAGGATCAGAGGCAGGCGAAGCAGCAGGGTCTGCTGGGCCTTGGGCCATTGCAGGGGTGGAGAGGGAAGGAAGGGTCCAAGCTGGAAGGGTCCAGACCCTGGGGATCCC
>NW_010163371.1:0-14068 GCF_000695765.1 Mesitornis unicolor | reverse complement strand
TTTCAGCAAGTTCAGGCACTGAGAAGAGACTGAGCTGAAAAGTAAAATCACTAAAGAGAAAATCATTTCTGTTGAGCTCAAACCAGGACACAGAGTTGGCATCCAGCAAGCACTGGGCTGCAATTAGTTATTTTAGCATTTTTTCTCAACAAGTGTGATTTTTGTTTCAGAATTTAACACGACAGTCTGCCCACGAATGGACTTTAGCTGAAAACAGGGCAGTTGCTGGTTGGGAAGGGTGTTTGTAGGCACTTTTTAACCTTGACAATTTACACTGCCCAGTGGCACAGAAGAGAAGTAATTGCTAGTTAGAGAGATTGCTGAAAGATATATTGATAGATACATGGAAAACTGTGGAAAATTGCAATCTTCCAATCTGTTTGGTAGAAAACCAATTTAAGTTCTATATAGTAAAATACAACATTGGTCAATACTGATGCACTTTGCAAAGGAAAAAATTAAAGGATGACAGAAAATGAAAACCTCAGCCTTTACTGGTGCAACGTCTGAGATTGCTGGTTTTCAAGGCATGTAGGGCTCAAACATTTCAGTACCGCATGTTCAGTTTTACATGGAAATTAAAAGGCAACAGATGCAGCAACATATAGTGAGTTTTTTCTGGCAAGAAGTTTTAAACTAACAAATAGGTGTATGTATTCCGGACTAGGTGCTCTATGTAAATAGTGTTGAAATATAGAAATGAAAGATGAACACTTACAATATTTTGATTTTGAGATGGCATAGACAGCAGTTGCAAGATCTGCATCCAGTTGAAAAATACCTTGGGCCAGATTTCCAATATAATTCAGTGGCTGCAAGTATAGAAGTTCTCTTGAATGAGATTAATACAGCTACTTGGGTAGTTGGAGGGTCAGGCTGTCCTTGAAGCAAGGATTTTCAGTCCTACTTTAGATTATGCTGAACATACATTCTAGACAAAATATTTGGAAAATCTGTACTTTGAGTTGCTCTTTGATAATGAAAAAAGAATCCAAACCAACAGCCCACCCCAAACCTCTAGAACCTGCTACCACGCAAGTACCTCCGCATTTCTACTGTTTCAGTAGTGCACTAAAGCTCTGGGTTTTTGCTTGTAAAGATTTTGTGTTATTTCTGGATGCTTATTGTCCTGCACATGAAGCAGTAACTGATACATCAAAGTGTATTTTTCAAAGGTGTCTGCTTGTCTAAAAGAGTGCCACTTCACATGAGTTCTAATGACAGAATGAGTTTTCTTTGGTGAGTAGTTCCATTTGCTGGTTTTATGGGCTTATCGTGCAGAGCCTGTCCTAAAGATGGAAAGGTTTTTGGCTTACAAGACAGAGCTAATGGCGAGGTGGTTACTGGGCCTGCTATGGACCTGCTACCCCAAAAGCAAGAATCCATTTCTATTTATATACTTCTACAAATGTAAAATAGTAATTTCATGCTTTACCCTGAACCATTTTTTATGGAAATACTTTGCTGGAATCAAAAGACCCATATTCAACTCCCTGTTTTCAAATACATATTAGAAGCAGTTGTTAGATAATGATGGCAGACGAATGAAGTCACAAATGGAAAAGTAACCAAACCTATTAATAACAACCTCTACAAACTCTGCATGGCAACTGTATTTCCTTTTAGATATTTATTCAGCTTGAATTATGGAAAACAGTAAGAACTACAGGATTTAAGAGGGATTAAAGCTATCTACTCCCTTGTCAGCCTGACATGAGGCTACAGGTTGGAGACATAGCCAAATCCTGACACTTTTACACCCCTTTACTGGTCAGCTGCCTTCCGTGCTGTTAACCTTCCTGAAAACTTCCACGACTTTACTTTCTTGACTCTGTCCTTTCCTGGTCACCCTTTGCCTATGTAAAACTGTCTTTCAAAGACCAGGAAACATCCTTCCTTTTCTTCTCTCTCTCCGTTCCCAATTGCTCGCTCCTTCTGTTCTTGCAGGGCCTTTTCCTCCAGGAAATGTAATGCGCAAGCAGAATTCACAGTCAAATAAGCCTCTCATTTCTCCTTTCAGTACAATTTTCTTATCTGAGAAATGAAAATCATCCCCATTACATCATCCTGCAGTAACACCACCGGCAGAGGCTCTAAAGCAGAGCTGCTAATACAGTGTCCTTTTTCCATGATAGTGGCCTGCTTTAAGTGCCATTATTTGTCTTTGATTTCACTCTGGCTCTTCAGAGCCTAATTTTCCTTGCTCCTCTTTAAGGTGTAGTTTCTTTCAAATTACACAGCTAAAAGTCCTGTCTAGATACTCATCTGCTAGCTTTTCAATTAATGCAGTGGTTTTTCTCTGATTTGACATCCACTGGTAAGTGCTGACCCACTTATATTCACCCACTCTACTTTCCTCATTGCCTTTCCCCTTCCTTTTTAAATTCTTCCACCTGCTACTTCATCATCTCTTTACAATCAAGCATAATCCACTTTCCTTTGTTTTCAAGGACCTCCACAACCTTGAAACACCCAGCGATCGTATCTTATTTATGATAAAATGTCAGCTTGCACTTTGGATGGATGCACCGCTATTTGTTATGTTTTGGAATAAGCTCCGTGCTGCCTCTCAGACATGGGAGGAGTTTCTCAGAAATCTTTTCGGAGCAGCTATCTGTTACCATATTTCATCTCTCCCCTTAAAATTCTGCATCGTGATGCTTATGAAAAATGCCAGTATCAGTGTGGCTGCTGATGTACTCATTCCTACTGCATATTGATTTAGCCAGTATTGTCTCATAGGTTTTATATTTATCCACCTTTTACCACTGGTTTTGTGCGTAAAACACGGGTTAATTGGGCTAGGGATTGTCTTTTATCCCTGTGTTTGAAATGTTTTGCAGCTTGGATTAGGGGTGCATGAATGCAAAAGCCAGCTGTGGTTTTACTATGACATGGAGAGCATTCTGCTTTCAGTGATTGCGTTCGATCTGTGATATTTTTGGCATATAAAAAGTAGGAACTGAGTGAATTTAGGAAGAGTCGGATCTCAGCTTTGCTCACTTTATGTTTTCACAACCACTGCCAGTGTTCTTCTTTGTCGTGCCCTTTCTTCATGGCTGTAGATGAACACTTCCACTGTTTAAAGAGTGGAAATGCTTGTTTCTTACAGATTTTTGCTTCCTTTAGAAAAAAATCCAATTATTTCTACTCCTTAATTGTGTTTGTATATAATAAACAGATCACAGAGGCGACAAAAGCATGGCAAATACGAGCAGCTTGACCACTGCATTCATAGATGGAAAAGCTATAAAGAACGATATATTCAATGAACCACTGATTTGTATAATGTGTTTATAATACTGTTATCATATCCTTTATTATTTGAAAATACAGCCTTGCATCATTTAATTTCTCCTAACTGCAAGTTGGACATACGTTTCCACTGATCTATATGCTGCAAAAGAAAGCATTAGGAAAAGGAAAAGGAAGAAAGAATAAATAATGAGTAGATAACTTTAAAAAACTGTGCTGGATTTATATTGCACCCATCAGCCCCAGCAGGCATTGCTGGTCACGTTGTTGTGCCTAGCATAAGTACAGAGCCTGTGAGGCTGCAGTGATTCATTTGACAAACAGGAAGAACTTACAGCACATAGAAGAATGCATTGGCTGTGGTGCAGGAGATCACACAGCAGACCACCACACTTCCGTGACTCAGATCTAAATGGAGATGGAAACAATTCGAAAATCTTCAGTATCAATCTCTTTCCTCCACTCTTTTGATTGATGGATCTTCCTGCTCACTGCTGTCCAACTGGCCAACAGTCGTACGTGGGTTTGGCAGCACCTCCCCAAATGCGGGACCATCATGTTCTAACCACGGGAAAAGCAGCAGAGACTTTTACTGCAGTAGCACTGAG
The DNA here is from genome assembly GCF_000695765.1 of Mesitornis unicolor. Taxonomy (NCBI): domain Eukaryota; kingdom Metazoa; phylum Chordata; class Aves; order Mesitornithiformes; family Mesitornithidae; genus Mesitornis; species Mesitornis unicolor. The sequence continues at coordinate 10,205 of NW_010163371.1, read as the reverse complement.
GTTGAGGATCATTCAAACTGGGTGGTTCGCAAACAGCAGCACTGCTCTTTGTCCGCAAAACAAACATTCCTGCTTTTTTGGAACCCTGACTGTGTAGACAGCGATAAATGATAGCAGAGGGCACAGTGACTTGTTTGGAGCGACCTAGCATGTGAGCGGATGAACAGAGAGCAGATGAGAGCAATTATATTCAGGATTCCTACTTTCATTCCTGGAATGGGATTTTGGTGGGATTTAATTGCTTCATGCTGAGATTCAGCCGCATTAGCTGTATTTAAAATGTATACTAGTCTTGGGCACTGAGAACAAGGAGCACGTACCACCTGGGAATAAACCTCCTGCTTTAGCAGTGTCGTCTATTGCCATTGGCAGATTAACCCCAACCTGCTTAATATCCTTATACGTGTTCTGAAGACCTGTAATCTGAATCCAGTATAGTGCACCACAGCTATGATCTTACATGTGGCATTACAACATATTGAAAAAAAAACATTCACTCTGTGAGCAGGTGCTTTGTTTTTCACTTTATTTCTGTAGCCTGAAAGGTTTCAAACCTCCATCTCTCACTTCCTGAGAACATAATTTCACTGCTTGGCTACGGACTAGTCTGAACAAGGATATTTCACATGTCTTTTTGGATCTGAGTCAAGGCAGACCCACGAATGTTGGAGCCAAGGGCCATAAAGAGTGATGTAGCCCTGAGCATGGCATGTAGTGACTGCTGGTCAGTACAGTCAGAATAAGAATAGGAACATGTTGTATGAGAATAAATAAGAGCACAATATAACCTGTGCAAGGTCTGCTGTGACTTTACTTGGAGCCCTGCTTCCTATCAAGCAGATATTGAAATCCTGAGGATGCAGAGAACAGAAGCATGATTATTCATTGCTGGTACCACCAACTCACAGACACTACCAAGCTGGCAAGCCAAATGTACCTCGGTGGTTGTAGGGGAGAGGCAGTATTGAAGACACACTTGTGTGCATATGTTCTTGTGTGTATATTAGCTCAGGAAATGAAGAACGTAGCTTTCTAATTAAATGACAGATTTTAGGATAAGTGGAATAACTGGAATCAAACCAGATATGAAATGTAAGTGGCACCATAGTCACCCAAGAGGCTTCTTCTACCTTGTTTGTTATTTAATACATAACTTGCACGTGTGTATGGGAAAACAGCTATTTGCTAGATATTCATTACTTCTTAGAAAGAAATAACAATTGATTCTAGATTTACTGGATGTAATCCTCTTTAGTAACCACGTCATAGCTGCTTGGCTATTTTATCCAAGCTGTTTTCCCTGCAATGATGAAGGTAAACCGTTCACATTAGGAAACTCTTTCTTTCATTATTTCCTCCACTCCGTGGTCTTTGATTTTGATCACAGTTTCTGGTTGAACACTAAGACACATCACAGGCGTATTCTGCCAGAGCAGCGAGGCTACTGTGGCTTTGTATCCAGAATTCAGATCATGTTTGCAGCAGTGGGAAAGGATGTGACAGTGTCATTTCTGCCAACATATGATCATGTTTTGATGTATTTGTTTTCTTAGAGCAGAGATGGGATGCTCATTACAGCACTTCCATTTCACTTTGCCTTCCGAGAAGAAACTATGCTCCTCTTCAAGCATCTTCCACATTTTCAGGAGCACTGATATTTCTCCACCTGGATCATGTGTGTTTAAGGTATACAAATAGTAAAAACTACATTACAGCTGGTTTCAAATGCACACCCACATATTTAAGCAGCACAGATGTGTGTGTAGTAAAATAAAGGATGTTTCTGAATATTCCATAGTTATAATCCTTTCCTATACCTCACTTTATCTGTCCAGATTTCCAACTATTAACTTTACTGACAATACTTTTTTCATGCCAGGGAAGCCAGGATTATTTACACTGCCTGAGAAAGGAAACCTCTGTTTTCCAGTAGATTTATGACATGGGTAGAATTTTCATTTTCTTCCTTTTCCCTCTCCTTTAATTTACACTTCTGTAGTCATTTTTTTTTCCTTTCTCTGAATAAACTTTTATTAAATTGCAAATGCTGGCCATTTTATTAGTTTTATTAATTGCAGTGTTAATGTCACCCTGCATTCCTTCATGACTAGGGACAGCAGTGTCATTTGTAGGAACAAAAAAATCCAGGTGAAGCAAGTTGAATAGGCTTTATCATTCTTCAAGCATAAATGATCATGACTTTACCCCAATATAATATAGGTGTAATCCTGTTGGCATCTTCAGTATTACTCCAGTATAAACCTCTAGCTGTTATGTAGTGGCCTAGGTCCATTATTTTTAGAGACCTTTGGCAAGCAAGGAAGCTGTGAACTTGCTCAGTTTGTGTCAATTCATTGAATATGCATGAAGGCAATTTAAGGTATCAACACTCAGTGCTAATCTGTAGGGTTTCTATTTAAAGCCATCTACATATATTAAAATACATGTTCTGAACTTAACTAAATATCAATTCAGTTGGTGTTTCTAAAATAACACGAGTAAAAATCCATCACTTTTAGTCCAGACCACTGCCCACTGAAATAAATGTGCATCATGTAATTGACATTATCATGTTTTTGGAAGAATAAGTTACGAAATTTTTTAATAGATGTTAAACCTAAATCATCAAGTTAATCTATTAAAACTTCGAATCTCAGCCACAAAATTTAGCATCTCGTTGACTTGGAGGCAACAGAACCGAAAAGTGAAAAGAATGACTTTACGTGAGAGTTTCTGACGAAGACTGAGTCATGCTTTTCTATAGGTTTGATGGCAACTGCTCTAGATCTCAGGCCATGGATTAAAACAACTGGTAAAATGGTAAGAAAACAGCGTAGCTGGCTGGATAGGAGAATATTTGATTCTTTCCATATTTCTGGTGGTACTATCCCACAATTCAAAGTGTCACCTAATGTAAGGTGCTTTAACATTGCTTTCTGCACCTTGCGTGGCAATAGCACACAGGGAGGTGTGTGATCTTTACCACGAAACAGGTACCACAAGAGTAAAAACTGCACGTGTTAATACTATTGCTGTTTTAAATTATATATAGCACCATACAGGCAACTAAAAATGTGTAGGAGGATAGGGGTGCTAGTAAATGTGCTCAGTCGAGATTCTGATGGTACAAGGAAACATCAAGTAGAACAATTAAAAGGGAAGATTTTTATTTTCCTTCTGATGTGGCTGTAACATGTGAAAGAAAACCACACTCTCATCTTCCTCATATGTGCCAGCATCCAAACACAAGGTAAAGTTTGTACCAAATCATAGAATAACAACTTTAACACTACGTTATCTTTCTAGTGGTGCCCTTTGGGCATTACACTTGCTGTCTCTCTCTTTCTCTTTCTGAAAGAGTTATCCATTTATGAGGGTTTATACTACCATCTAGTGTAATCTCCTTTCTTTTTAAGAAAACATTGTCTTACATATTAAAAAAAACCCAAACCAACAGTTTCTGATATTGCTGAATAAACCCTGCTGAAAATACATTTGTCCATGTGTTAGAAATTATGATCTTTCCTTAAGGTCTAATATTAGTTAAGACTATAATGTTAACTAGTCAGCATCAGTTTTATTAATTACAGAAGCAAATTTGGATTAGAGTAAAATGGCTGCCCTCCACTATCCTTAATTCAATTAGCGGAGAGATTGCCTGCCTTTACTGAGATAACGGAGGCTTAATTGGTCCTCCTTCCTCCCTTCAGTATTTTATATTAGCGAGTGGAAGATTAATGTCTACCAAGAAAGGATGCGGAAATCAAAAAGAAAGATGAAGCAACAAGCCATGTTTTCAATGCAGGGACCTGCTATTTGAGCTCAAATCCATAGCTTTCAAGTATACTTGGCTGGTTTAGTTTCCAGAAGGCAAAGAAAAGGCGTCTGGTTTAAGCACCCAAGATGCTTAAGCACATTCCAGTGGGAATATTTATACAATTTATATAGGTTTAGATTTTACCCATGAGCCTGAGTAATACACTTGGGCTTTGGCTGAATGAAGAAGTAGGGAAGATTAGGTAACGAATATATAACCTGTATAAGGAGGGTTCTGGGAATCAGGATTTTATCCTAGTTGATGCACATTCAGCCTGGACCAATACAGTCCCATGAGAAATTCAAGTCAAATCAATGTGATGTCTTCTGAAGTGAGATCTAAACAGAGGGATGGGCTGAGTTTTCTTGCTGACTGATTCATTACCAACAGCTCATCCAAATCTAATAGATGTAGTAGGATCTGTAATGTGGGATCTGATCCTAGATATAGTTATGCTTTCATCTGGCTTGAAAAGAATCCGTGTCCATTACCACACACCAATTAGATTAATCTAGATATGTTTTACTTAGAACTTGGAGTTGAAGGAAAAGAAGAGAAAAAAACCCCAGAAAATAAAGAAAAACAACAGGAACCCCCCTACAAAATAGCAAACTACCCCATATTCCTCTTCAAAATAGAGAGATAATGTCTTCCATCCTAAATTTCAAATATCTGCCCCTTGCCATCTTTTTAGGGCTAACATGTCATCAAATTTATCATATCGAGTGGTTCAGTCATGTTAGAATTTGATGGTGATACAATTTTCTAGAAGAAACTTGCGTCTCCATCATCCTCAGCAATACCTCCCTTCCAATGCTCATGCTGTGCTTTCTCATAAACCTTTGACAAAACCAAGCTTGTTGCTACAAGTCTCTGCTTGCTGGTTTGTGTACATTTGGGAGGAAAATTAAAAAACCTGTGTCCAGCATTGGCGCTGGTCGTCGTTGTCCTAATTAATTTGTAGGCATATGCTGCTTAAGTGAACTTCTTCAAGCTCATATTTTTCACCGCAGAGCACACATGCTTGTAAAAGTGGTGTTTCCAAAATATTAAACCTTTTCTCTAAACGTAGCAGTTAACTTAGGAGTTGCTGTATGTGGTGGCTTCTGAAAGAAACCTGGAAGACTGCAGCGCAGTGGTGAAGCTACGTACGATAAAGTCATTTTTCAATGTGTAACTGGTAAATTCCCAGGTTTCCACACGAGTTCTGTTTCATTTTATGCATCACACATAGGGGCAAGTTCACAGCATTGAGAGAGCAGCACCTGAAAAGTGAAGAGGCTCACTGAAAAACTGTATTAACCTCTGGTGGCATTGGCCTAAAATGCAGATAATATTTCCTGTATGAAATTCTATTTACTGACGTTACAGATCTGACATTTCTGCATGTCAAAAATTATCGGCACGGCAATTTTACAATGGCCATGAGTATAAATACAGCCTGATTGCACTGCATGTTGTGGTAAATAACATTAAAGATAATATGATATAATACAGTTCAAATCATTGCAAATAATACTGTATTTGGAAATTCCTTTATTTGACCATTTCCAACAGAGCACGTCCCTGTTAAATAATTTCTTTCCTTTTTCAAGGTGTTCAAATGTGTAATTTAATGTCAGCAAGGTGAATGTTCTGTCTTTAAAAAGGATTAATTCTAACCCTTTAATTATTGGAGATTATCTTTCTTTTAGAAGAACTAATTAACGTCAGGGATTTTATTCCCAATAAAACTTTAATTGGAAATGCTCTGAAACAAATGGGAATCGCTCCTTAAGACATTTGTTATAATATTGACTCTGGTTTTTATGCTCCCAATGTAGTTTTATAGTCTTTCCCTCTACACGTTTGTTTTTGTTGTTTCTCCTCTTTGTGTCTTAATAACACCTTCTATACTTCAAAGTAGATCTATTTCCCTATAAATCTACTCACTTTATTTTAATTTAGTGTTCAGTATACAAAGTCTATATTTGCCACTGTAAATATCAGAGCACTTCTTACTAAATCAGAGCCCTCAGAGCTTGGTCTGAACTTGCATGGCAATGCTTGCTATTAAAAATTAAAATATGAGCATGGGATTTCTATGGGATCTGGTCGCATTTGGATTCAGTTCAGTGTGATAGCTAAAAGCATCAAACTTGAATTAGTCCAGCTGAATTAGGTGTGATTCTCTGAATCATGGCTTTCTAGCTTTGTAGTCTCATGGATTTAGCCTCCTAGGGCCTTATACCAAGCTGTTCAAAGAAAAAATGACGTTTCCTTGTGATAGGTATCAACACAGACATATAACTATCACTACTTGCCAAATGGAAGAGACCATTTCTTTAAAAAATAAAAAAAAGACAATACACAATGTGCTATAGCATCTTCTACTATAATTTTATGTAAATCCTATTGTTATTATAAGGACTTAGAAAGGAAGATTTACCAATTTGTAACATATCCTTCTTTTGTATTGGCATTGTCAAAAGTTTAATTGATATATACCCTTATTTCCAGAAAAAATGGACATTGGAAATTTAGGTAATGAAGAAGTTAGCAAAAGAAACAGATATATGGTTCAGAGAGCTGTTTTGGTGCTACTGAATTCCTCACTTTGTAATACAAGAACAAAATTCAAAGCCTGTAAAAGAAACATTTTTCACTTAAAATGAGACTGTGCTTTGTTATCTCTTCCCAGTGAACTACAGAAGTCATTAATGTTATTGATTGCATTGGTTGCTGGTACAGATATTAATAATATTCAGCTATCAGACTTCACCTCAATAAACACGTTGTTATGGTTGGACATAAGCCTAACTAATAGCTATCCCTTGTGGTGCTCTGCTGAAGGATGTGATCTTGCCCCTGCTAGATACGTAATAAGGGACAAGATGGATCTCTGGTGGTTCTCAGGTCCTTGTGAAATTCGGAGAAGCATTTCCATCTGCAAACGACATCACAGAAGTAAAAAGGAGTTAAATCTCAAAGCTTTGGGATGAGTAGAAGACGCCTTCTGCACATCTATTTATGGCTAGATTTGGTCAGGAAGTTTCAGAAAAAAACATTATAATTTTGGTAAATAAATACCTTTTTGATTAAAAATACACTGTTCAGGTAAAAAGAGAAGTAGAGTCAGTGTTATGAACTCCTCTGAAACACGTCCTTGGGAAGGTGCATGACATCCCAGCAGAGGGACAGCTGGAAGAGCGATGTCATTGAGTGTGTAACTTCAGGAAAGCTCTGCTACACGTGCTGACCCCAACCTGGGGACCTGCAGACTTCCTGATGTTCAAGTCTAGATTCTTAACTAAGCTGTTTTGTCACTTGATGGATTTTATCTGCCCTGTTCAGATATTCGTAGGAGGGAGCGGTTTATGATGTGGGCAAGATTACTCTATTATCCTACCCCTCTTTTGTTCAGCTTAGATATTTGAGACAAATTTTCTCTAAACCCCTCTATTTTGTTTTTTCATCCTCTTCTGTCTTTCGTTTCAGTGACTGCACGCACTGGTATTTCTTAGTGCTGTACCACTCCAAGTAACAGAAATATCTTTTCTTACTCTGCTAATGAACAACAGCTGCATACAAAAGGTGTAAGTATTCAGTACTCTTAACTTCAGGGAAAACACAGCTAGACTGATACTGTTACTGAAATATCGGATCAAAACCTTCCTAAGACAAATCTGTAGGAGTTAGAACCATTTGTAGGAGTTGGAAAGCAGGACATTCTTTTATTCAGTGCTGGGAGCAAATATGAATCATTTCATAAGGCGATGCTCAAAATATGAGCAGTTGGCAGTAGCTTATATGTGCCTTACACGTACATATTCATGAATAAAAGCTTACATACATATTACAGTTCCCGTAACTAATTAAAATATCTACATACTAATTGTGCATGCTTGTTTATCATGCGGAATGGTCTTCCAGTGGTCTGAGGAATGGTCACTTAAGCTGTGTCTTCATGGAGTCTTTCAGGTTCCTGTGCTTTTGTTTTCCCAAAGCCTGACTCCTCAAGTTGGTCTGAGTAGGGCGATTCATTCACTTCTTATCTGTGCCTCCATCTCACAAGGCAGAGCCAGCAAAGTGGGCCTCAGACTAAAATCCTGTAATCCTTATGCAGCTTCTTCCTAGCTAAAGTCAGTCAATATACATGGATAAGAGTACAAGAATATTTCTTCTATTATCCAGTCTATCAGGTTACAATACAATGGATGTATTTTTAATTTACGGGTTCAAGAAGCGCCCAACAAAACCCAGCTGAGGAATGGGAAGCTCTCTGGATGTTGACTGCTGTGATATGGAACTGCACTATACCAGGTATTGGACAGAATTTCTCAGTCAAATCACATTTGGTTGGTAATGTCCTCACTAGGTCTCTTGGTCCTTTGTTTCCATTAGAAGTTCACCTCAATAAGGGTGTTACTAAAGTATATGAGATCTAACTTGTGATAAAGAAATAATGAAAATAGAAATAACAATGATAATAATAGAAATAATAAGGGGAACTTCTAGGTGTTCACTGCTGAGATTCTGTGTAACATGCATTAAGCTGCATATTGTAATAATTAAGGCACCTCTTTGGTGTAAGCAGATCCAGAGGACCTAGTGAGAGAATTAAGAATGAGTTACACCAAAGCGGTGAAGATCAATTGCGTGTATGTTGGTAGCTTCACTTCGTTGTTGTCTTAACTTCATGAATCCAGCCGTAATAAAGAAGGACAAAAGGTAGTTAACCTAATTCTGATTACAGAATCCCTGTTTTCAGTGCCAGATAAAGGCTGGTCAGCATTTCCACAGTAACCTTTATCTCAAGAACTTCACATCTGTGCAGTGTGAATTGCCCGAGACTGGAATGAAGCATCCAGTCTTTTCATCCCTAGGATGGATATCTTTGACCTGTTTAAACAAAGGCAAAAATAATTACTCTTGAGACCTCCAAGCCACAGATTCCAAAACGGTAACAGCAGCATCTGGACAGGCACCAAAATATAAATAAAAGCAATATACACTTAAGTGAAAGATAATCAAGCTAACCTTATGGCCATTTTAATTCATTTTTTGACATAACACGAAATTTGATTTTTAATCGGAGTAATTGTGTATAGATAGATTTCTCAGTTTATATTAAAAATGCCTTTGATTTATATTTGTGCCTCCTCTGCAGCATCTGATTTTACCGTGTTAACATTAAACAAGAAGTCAGTCAGACATCATTTGTAGCAATCGGAACCATTCCAGTGCTAGTATGTTTAGTGTTGTATATGCCTACATGCTGGTATATGTCTGCTTCTGTCTGCATGCCACTGCCTGTGTCCAAAGGAAACACAGAACAGGAGTTGAGTTCTGCTTTATCTTGGCTGTGGAAGCCACTTATAGGTCCAAGAAGTCATACAGCTTTATCTGTCTGGCCCAATGCAGAGCTGTACCAGAGCTAGCCCATTTTAAAAAATCCAATCAGGACAGAAATGTAAAAAAAATTACTATGAATATACTTCATTTTTATCTAACTCTCAACTGCATAAAAGCATTCTCAGATGTTAGTAGATCTGAAGCTGGTATTTCCACTACTTGTGCAATAATATAGCAACACATAAGCCTGTTTGTGACTGGTCTCCGATGAAAAATTATCATGTTTGAAATACTTTTACTACTCAGAATTTCAAAAGAAAGAATTCCTATAAAGGATTTTGAAAAAGTAGTTTGTATTATAGAATCAGATTTGTATACACAGAAAGCTTTGATTGGATGGAAGTGAAGCCGGATGAAGAATTTGTCAAGAGTCAATGGGATATTGGCTACTGGTTTGTGTGAGCAACATTTTACTCTTCCTCCTATGCAGGACTAGCCAAAATGTTTTAACTTATTTTTGTTTCACTGCTACACACTGAAAACGAAATCTATTTCCTGTACAGAAGGATAGGTATTCTTCCTTAATTGAGCAGGGAGAAAAAAATCAAAAGAAGAATCAAACTGAACTATAGAAATTAAACAAAACTTCATTTTTAAATGTGCAAGTTGAAATAAGAGTAAATTTGTGATTTGCTTCATGCTTAGAGCATTTGAAATTTCTTTTAAATGCAAGGCAGCTATTATTTTTTAATTCAAATAATGCAATTCTAAAACTGATTTTAAAAATCGTCAGAAAAGCATTCAAAATTTTTTTGTTTGGTAAAATATTGTCAATATTGATTTTTCATCGGGATTGGAAAAGTGGAAATGTTTACAGATATCTATCTCAAATATTGCCTTACTATACAAATGTGAAAATCAAATACAAAAATGGAATTTATACAGCAATGAACATTTTGTTTCAAAAATGTAAATCAGCATTTCTGAGATCACAGAATCAGAGTCCCAGCATGTCAGGAGTGAGAGGGGACCTGGAAAGCTCCCCCAGTGCAAC
>NW_010163370.1:9183-31415 GCF_000695765.1 Mesitornis unicolor | reverse complement strand
TTATTAATTCCCTTTTCCTTTTCCCTGTTGTCTTTTTCATTAGTCTTGTTACAGTCTTAACTTCCAACCTTGTGCGAAGCATCTTTTTCTCTATTCCCTTTTTATTTTCTTTAATCCTCCCCATGGGAGGGTAGGGGACAATAGAAAGAGAATCCTGCTCTCTGAGCCTTAAACGGAGACACCCCTGCCTAGAAGTGTTCAAAACCAGGTTGGATGGGGCTTTGGGCAACCTGATCTACTGGGAGGTGTCCCTGTCCATGGCAGGGTGGTTGGTCTGGATGATCTTTAAGATCCCTTCCAACTGAAACATTCTGTGATTCTATGAAAAATCCATTTGCAGATGTAATCATAATTAGTGAATGCTTCTACAACTTATTCTGGTTCATATGTCTTTTAACCAAACGGATTCTTTCGTCATTTTTATGTGGGGAAGTGTTGTTTTGTGACTTTTTAATTTGTATTATTTAGTTTCTTTTTTTTTCTTTTGTCTTTTTTATTCTATCCTAGAAGGTCCATTTCATCCTCGTAAGGAAACCTTAATGCCACTGTTTGATATTAAGAACTAATTTTGATTAACTGATTACTTGAAATGGTTACATTTTCAATTGAAACTGTCTATGCTATTCTATAGATTGTGATCATTAGATGATCTTACAATTAATCCCCACACCAAATTTATCCTACTATATATTGAGATCCATGCAGAGTTTAGAGGCAGGTTTTATTTTTTCTACAGAAATTAATAAAAAATATTGCAACCTGTTGACTTTTTCTCTGCAGTCCTAAGCCACATAGTGATTTTTGCCGCTTCTTCATATGTGACTGTATGATTCTTGAGTCTTATTCCTGAAATACAAAGTTTCTCTTACTTCCTGCTGTTAAATCTACTGGAAGCATACCTAATGGAAATAATTATATTAAAAATATAATAATTAAATTAATTAGAGAAAATGTGTATTTACTAGTAGCAAAAATCAACCAACAGGAAAAGTTTAAAACATGCAAACCACTTCTAGATTTAAGCTTGGAGTCTGTCTGCCTGTTACCCTAGGGCTGACATCTCTGGGAAGGTCATCAATATGGTTTTCCCTAACCATAACCATGGCTCTTGTCTAACATGAAATCATCCCCTTGAGCTGGTATAAAATGCACCTGGAACATGATCCATTGCTCCAGAGACTTTATACACACACATCTGAGGTGAAAAACAGCAAGGCTAAAGACTTTGCCTGGGCAGCGGAAAGAAAAGAGAAAAGAAGAAACAAGCAACTGGTCCCAGCTCTATAAAAGCACTTTAATTTCAGGACAAGGAGAAAACATCCACTCTTGTCTCCCAGTTGCTACTGAAGGGATACCTGTGCACTGTGGGACTGCAGCAGGTGTTTGCGCTGGGTGTTTGGGGTGTGGGCACTGTGGGGTGCCACACAGCTCCCTGACCTGCAGGGTGGCTGCACCCTGAGAGCAATGGTAAATGCTGCATCTAGCATGAGCCTCTTCTGCTGTGTTTAGGTGTAGTTCTAGGAAAAAAGACCTAGCTGACCTGATGAGAGTGCATATGATATATTTTTTATCGTCAGGAAAGGGATAGTAAAAAGTAATGAAAGTTGGTATTTGAAGACTTTGTATAAATATTTTCAAAGTTTTGATAGAAAGAAATTAAAAAGCAGCAGAAATTGTATAATTAGATGGAACTTCATGATGTTGCTTTTTCTGTGGTGGGGTAAAGCACACTGCCAATAACTTGGAAATATATATATGTTTTGAAATTCCTAGAGGATAGGATGTAACCACATCAATGAGAAGTTGAGCTATACCAGAATAGGTTGATATGCTTATGAATTGTTTTGATGTGTAACTGAAGTTTCACAAAGTTAAAATGGCAATGATTTCTTCCATTTGTATTGGGATTTGCAAACTGGAAGGAGGGTGGGCAGTAAAAAAAAAATAATTAAAAAATGTAACATTGCAGGAAAGTGCAGCTCATTTAATGTTCTTACCTGCTGCATTTTTTGCGTGAAGCCTATTGAAAAGAATGGTCTGAAAATGCTGTACCTAAAAGTGAAAGCTACTGTATTTAATCACCCTTTCAGTGATAAGAACATCAGTCTGTGAACAGATGTCCATCATGCTTTGCCTTTTGCTATAAATATTTATCACTTAAATGTTGCTTGTATAATTTAAAAGGCCAGTATAAAAAGCAGCAAGTGAGTGTGCACAGCTTCAGCACCAAGACGGTTAGTAAACAGTATCATTCTCAATTTACAGATGTGGAAACTGAGGTGTGACAACCTTGCTCAAGCCACAGCCAGATTCAAGAAATCCACTGGGACTAAAGCTGTTAATTTATATATATTTATCCAGCAGACTTGGTGAACACAGAAAAATATAATCAGATTTTACAAATTAGAGCTTTCATCTTTCTCCTCTTTCAGCTGTTGGGTTGCATTGCAGTCAGGGATGCATTTTATGCGTGGTGTCAAGGAGCTGCATATGTCACAGTATGAGTTAGGTGAAGCATATGTAAAGACACAGCTATTCCAGAACTGCTTCCCACATGAGAGTGCTTTTTCTGAAGTTTAAAATCTAGAGGGGAGAGTTAGCTGTGATAGTCAGTATATTAAGGTGTTTTGTTTGTTTGGGGGGTTCCTTTCTTTGTTTTTTGGGAGATTATTTTTTTTTAAGCTGACAAGACCTAGGAGGCAAGAGAGTGCATTAAGTGTAAAATCAGACAGTTACACTGTAATTCTTGGAGAATTTTATTCCCAATTTTAAGATTAGTTTAACACACTTCTTATTTAATTTATTTATAGTGAAGAAATTGTAAAAGACAGTAGTCACCCTTCCTTTTTTCACTTTTTTAATTTTGCCAAAATTATGTATAATAAAAAGGCTACTGTGGTTGATAGATGAATTTTTCAGCTGCTGAAAAATAATGAAATTCCCTTTTGCCTTAAAACTTGCAGGAAAATGTTTAAATAATTCAATTTATTTAATTGAGAGCTAAATAATTAATATGTTCTTGTTGTTCGCCTTTATATCCATTTCCATTACTGCAGCAATTTATACTACTCTCATATTTTATCTTTTTTCCCTCTCTCCTTATTTGGCTGAATTCTTTTCACTGAAAGACAATCCCTTCAACAATAAATTATGAAAGCTTTAATAAAGAGAAAAGCTAGTCAGATATTTAAATGTATAAATCTCACTTGTCTGAAATCCATTGTGCCATTTTATTTGTGACATCAGGTTCGCCCGTTTGGAATTTCATATTTCTAAACAGAAGAGAATGTAAGAGTTCTAATTCAAAGCATCAATCACAGAAAATGAACATAACCTAATGTCACTGCTGAATCAGGCCATCAATTTATTGCTTTGTGAAAGCAATCAGCAAGCTATCAAGCAATAAAACGTATGAGATAAGTGCTTCTTTTGAGACAGCACAGCCATTGACAATGATATACTGATGGAGAATAGCAACTGTTTTCCAGAGTAGTATGCCTATTACTTGTTAAAAGCTCTGAACTGTTCAACAGATGTGAAATATGTTTCTTATTATTATGGACCAATCTAGTTTGTTTAATAGCCTTATATGCCACTTAGACTTGCTGTCTTATTTAATGAGGTTATATTTGCACTTTCTGGCTCTATTGTTCTAGTTGAGGAAAGCACGACTTCAGATTTTCACTCAGTTTTCTGAGGAACAACGAATACCTAGTCAAAGTTTGTTTCATTTGCTTATTATGGAAAGTGCTGTAGAGCAAATTGCAGAGCCATCCATGTCCTGTCACAGTACCACAAGAACAAGTATTTTGTACTGTGCTAACAAGATGCAATTGAGTTTTTAATATACATCTAAAATGCATACCTTCAGTAGTAGTGGTTCTTTTTTTTCTTTCTTCCTCTTTCCATTCCTTGTGATAAAAGAGGGAGATGATTCAAAAAGAGTAGGATAGCATATAGTCAGCTCACCTGATCTGTGCTGATGAGGTGCATATGTTATACTGCTATAGTGAACCTTGTAACTGTTATCTGCTCTAGGCAGGAGGTCTAGAACTAACAATCTCATCTGTGTCATCAGTGCTGGGAAAAGCTGATGTGGCCTCAGGGACAATGAACTGCTAGAAATAAAGCATTAAAAAAGTGTTTGCTACTCTTTATAGGTCCTAAAGGATTGCTGTGGTAGTTGGTACCACACAGTTAAATTTACTAGCCTGCTATCAGAAGGTCTGATGAGATTTCCAGCAGAATTTTTAATTGCTTAACCTTTCCCATTGCATTAAGATCAGCTGTGAGGGGCCTCCTTTCTTAATGATTAATAAAAACCTCCACTGTCTCCTCATTTTCTTTACCTTTTAAACTCCAGTATATTCCTAAAACAGTTTTGTATTCTAGGGAATTAGTAGTCCCATGTTAAAACCATATCGTATTTGCCTAAATGCACTTAAAATGCATTTTAAAAATCTATTTTGTGCACTATTTTGTGCTATCGTTTACTAGGATTTAATGTTTGAGTTTCTAGATAAAGAAAGTTTAAGTTCTTCAATTATAAATAAATGAATATAAATAAATATGATAGCATAGTGAAGGATGGCAGACTAAGAACTGGAATCACCGATTCCCACTCTTAATCTGTTTCTTCTGTTGCAAAAAGCTCTTAAAATACACTTTTTACTGTATCATTCAAACATTGTCTTATCATATATAAAATGACATGGTCAACAGCTTTCTCATACAGTTCTTTCTGTCAGGAAACACTTGAAATTCTGTATTGAAGCGTGCTGTTCATTCTCTCTTATTCGAGGAAATGTGCATAACACTACGTAACTATTCCAGGAGAAGTAAGGTCAAATATATGCATTTTGAAGTTGCTGCTGGAAGTGATGGTTGTCTTTGATTTCCATGTGATGTCACCCATCAGTTTTTGACCATGTCTTGAGGAAATTTTATGTACAAATGACTTTATGATTATTGTCCACTGCTCCTATCTCTCAGTGTTGAATCTCCCATTTTGAGGTTTTTTGCCATCTTATAAAGAAGCTGCTAATGAACACAGGAGTAGAAAACACTTCTATTAACCATTACACACTAAAATCTAATGAGGTATGTAAGCTGGTAATGCTTATCTTTTTACTGTCATGATTTGGGAATTTTTGCCTTTTCCATGGAGAGGCCAAGTCTCTGGAGTCTTCTTGCCGACTCCAGGAACGAAAACCTGTTTGATGACCTGATGGCTGATGTGCTAGAGGCTTCTATTTATTTATTTATTTTAAATTACTTCTGTATATGTGCCTGAGGAAATTATGTTTATAATAAAAAATAAGAAAATAAATGTATCTATCTCTTGGAAAACATCTGTTACTGAGCACCAAACAAGAGTGACTTGCTTTTTTTTTACTTGCGTTACAGATTCTATCATCTCTTTTGGCCTTAAATCTACAAGCTGATGTCTGCAGAAATGCTTTAAAAAACTTGATTTCTTTAGTTTAAGTATCTTCAAAAGGAATTGAAAGTCCTACGAGGGAAAATTAAAGAATGATAGAAAAAAGAATATGGATACGTCTGTCCTGGATAAAACAGCACATATTAAAACCATCTTGTCTCATAAACTCTTAAAGCTTTTAAGTAAGTTTTTCATTTGTTGCTCAATGGATTCATGCTTTCTAGAGATACTAAATGAATCCAGACATGCTATGACGAACTAGATGAGGGAAGAATGCTATCAACTTATGCAACGAGCCATTAAAAAGTATAAATGCTTGCAAACAAGATACAGAAGAGCTAGTTAAATGAAGTTTCATTTGGACTCTAATTTTAGGAAGCATATAAGAAAAAGGAAACAATATTGTGGGAAATGGTGGACAGATTGAGAAAGATTATCAATAAGAAAATAGAGGAAACTTCTAGTTTATGAATATTCTATCTGTCCTTCCATGAGAACTGAAAATATAATTGGTTGTCACAAATGCATGCCCTTGTGCTAGTCATCATATGAATGTCTGGTTTATATGTCTGATCTATGGGGTTCTGCAAAAAATATGTCCTCAATACATAACTCTGTCTCTTTTTATTTTTCAGGTTACAGCCATCTATGCTGTAAATTTTGGATGTTTCTGATTCAGTTCACTGTGCTCCAACCTCTAACCTCCAGAATAATCCTTTTGAAAACATCTGAGTATATACTTCTAATTTGTATGATGCAATTGTGTGCTACAGCAGCAGCTTTAGCCTGTTTTCTTTGGAATCAGTATTTCTCTATTATTTTCTCAACTTTTAACAGAGATCCACAGGGTTTGTTTTGCAGCACTAAAGAAGTCCTTATCAACTGTGTGAGCAGGTAATAATTGACATGTTTTGTAGAACTTGTGGCTGGATCTATGTAAAACCTCCTTTATGCCCTTGATTTATTTTTTTTTTCAGATATTTTTCCTGACTTAAATTTTTGAGAAATGCGTTAGTGGTCACTAGATTCTCATGCATTAAACACATTGTACTTGCATGCAGAACTTTTCAGATTTATAGACAGATACCTCATTTCAACGATAATTTATATTTGCAGTAAAGGTAGAGTACTCTGTTGTATAACAGCAGACTTAAGTGATTTAGAAAAATGTAATATGATGCCACAGCTGTCACATCTCTAAACAGCTTATATGCCTCATAATAAATGACTGCTACTATATTTAAAGTCAAAATAATTATGCGCCTGAGAAAATGGCCTGTGGTAAACAAACTTCTATGGCATAAGGAGAAAAACAGACGTCTAGATAGAAAATTAAAATTTCATAATACCTGTTATGCCAGATAGTCTTCTGTCTTCACCACTTCACCAGAAAATTATAATGTACTTACCTTAAGATCTTTTTTCATAGATTTATGAATCTATGTATTTTTCCAGGCAAGGTTCAAAGAAGTTCAGAGAAAGGGGAAAATGGTTTTTCACCTTTTCCTTAATCATTTGTACTTATTATTCACTTGTGATTGAAATGTCTGCATCTCCTATTTGATAGGTATCTATTATCTGCTGAATCATGTGGAGGCTAACTAGCAAGACATTAAAAAGTACTGTGGTGGTTGACTCTACATTCATGTTTAAGCTTCAATTTCTTTGAGAGTACCTCTGTAATAAAGCATTAGAAGTGATAATTTTGTTCCTGTTTTTTCCTCACTGTTCCTTTCCTGAGTAAGAAACCTTGCTCAGAATAACTGCGTTTTAATAGCTAACAACTAAGAGCCTAAGTAACCAATTATCAGAGATTAGGACTGACAGATGCAGGTAAACCAAGACTAGAAGATCTATTTGTGAGCTTGCTTTATTTGCTGGAGGTCAAATTATAATTGAAGACAGACACGACTTTAGTAGTTACAGGGTTTTTGTAACATTACTGTAGTAATTACTTCTTTGAAACAAATGTACATGAGTGAAACTTGTGCTACTGCAAGGTCTTTTTTCATTAATGTATCTACTTTATTTAACAATGATTTCTTATCTCTTCATAAGATTGATTTGAAGACCAACAACTCCTTAAACTCAAGAAATAAGACAAGCATTCACTTAAAGCTATTTGGAGAACTAGCTGAAGTTTAGAAATGTAATATACAGGAGTATTTAGAGGATAAGGTTTCTTTCTTCTTCTTCTTCTTTTTCTTTTTTCTTTTTTCTTGACACAGTGACAAAGAGTCTTTCTATAAGAAAGTCATGGTGGAGATGTGCTGTGGTGTTGACAGCAGGATTATTATCTGCTTGATATGAGGTCTATATTGACCTGACCCTTATAGAACTATGAGATGCTGATTTTATTATTTGGTAGAAGGCAGATCCCTTTTGTAGATGTTTTGTACTTCCCCTTAGATACATTGTGTGCAGAATTTCTCATTCTTACAAGACCCTACAGGGCTGTGGAGCTGGCTCTGTTCTTCTTCCACTCACGACTCATAGGTTGAGGGTGTAGGAATCAACAACCATTTATTATGCAAAGGTTGCCCTGGCTGATTTTAAGACACCTCAAGAAATGTGTTACAGCTTTTATAAGAGATATACACAATTTTAAATACTTTGTCAGAAAACTTTTCCAAGGATCTGGGAATTACTCAAACTCAGGTAAAGGGAATACCACACTGAGAGCAAATTTGATGATACTTGAAATAATTATATGTGACACAATGAAACTTCTCCTCTAATAGAACTTAAAGACAAGCAAGTTCTGTTACTGTCATAGCTTGCTTTTTTATAATTTGCAGATTAATCTGTATTTATTTATTTATTGAAAGCCACTTAGATCTGGTACCGTAATACAGTATGATCATTGCAAAAATTAACCATCAAGAACATTCCTAGATACAGATTTCTCTTGGTGATGACACCCTAAAATTGAGCTAGCTAGGTTTTGTTATGAACACATAATATTTCCGGCTGTTGTGGTTTAACCCTGGTATGCAGCTAAGTGCCAGTCCCCAAGCAGTGGATGTCCTGGCCAGCCACCAGCATTTGCCCACCTATTTCATTGCTGAGCATGACATCATATCATATGACACCATATCATATGTGATATACGGGGAGTTAGTCAATGAGTCCCCCTGAAAAACGTCTCTCAGGGACAAGGGAGCAGAACAGAGCTGGCAGTTTTTTAAGGATGCTTTCCATAGAGCATAAGAGCTCTCTATCGCCACATGTTAAAAATCAGTCAAGGAAGGCAAGAGACTGGCATGGCTAAGTCAAGACCTACTGTTCAAACTAAAGGGCAAGAAGGAAATGCACAGTCAGTGGAAGTAGGGACAGGTATCCTGGAAAGAGTATAAGGACACTGTCTAGTTGTGTGGGGATGGGGTCAGGAAGGCCAAGGTGCAGCTGAAACTGGACTTGGCAAGAGACGTAAAGATTAATAAGGACTTCTACAGGTATGTGAACCAGAAAAGTAGAGTCAAAAGAAGTGTAATCTCAATGAGCAAGACTGGCAAACTGGTAACAACAGACAAGGAGAAGGCTGAGGTACTCAACAACTTTTTTGCCTCAGTCTTCACTGACAACCTCTTTTCCCACACCTCTGGAGTGGATGGGCAAGTCAGGGACCAGGGTAACACAGTTCCTCCCTCTGTAAGAGAAGATCAGATTCGTGACCACCAGAGGAACCTGGACATACATAAGTCTATGGGACCTGACAACATGCTTCCCAGAGTCCTGAGGGAATTGGCTAGTGTAGTTGCCAAGTCACTCTCCATGACATTGGAAAAGTCATGACAGCCAGGTGAAGTCACTTATAACTGGAAAAGGGAAACATTACACCCATTTTTAAAAAGGTCAGAAAAAAGGACCCTGGGAACTTCTGACCTGTCAGTCTCACCTCTGTGCCTGGGAAGATCATGAAACAGATCCTCCTAGAAGCTATGCTAAGGCAAATGGATGACAGGGAGATGTTCTGAGACAGCCAGCATGACTTCACCAAGGGCAAGTCCTACCTGACCAATCTAGTGACCTTCTATGATGGAGTGACTACATCAGTGGACTAGGGAAGAGCTATGGATGTCATCTATCTAGACTTCTGTAAGGCCTTTCACACGGTCCCCCACAACATCCTTCTTTCTATATTGGAGAGATATTAATTTGATGGGTGGACTGAATGAGGAACTGTTGGGTGGTCACATCCAGAAAGTTGTGATAGGATAGTGGCTCAATATCCAGATGGAGACTGGAGAAAAGTTGTGTCCCTTAGGGTTCCATACTGGGACTAGTGTTGTGTAATATCTTCATCAGTGACATAGACAATGAAATTAAGTGCACTCTCAGCAATTTTACAGATGATACCAAGCTGAGTGGTGCAGTTGACATGCCTGAGGGATGGGATGCCATTGAGAAGGACCTGCACATACTCAAGAAGTGGGCCCGTGTGAACCTCATGAAGTTCAACAGGAGCAAGTGTAAGGTCCTACACCTGAGTTGGAGCAATCCCTGGTATCAATACAAGCTGGAGGATGAAGGGATTGAGAGCAGCCCTGTGAAGGAGGAACTGGGGGTACTTGTGGATGAAAAGGTGGAGATGAGCTGGCAATGTGTGCTCACAGCCCTGAAAGTCAACTGTATCCTAGGCTGCACCATAAGAAGTGTGACCATCAGGTCAAGGGGCGTAATTCTGCCCTCTACTCCACTCTGGTGAGACGCCACCTGGAGTACTGCATCCAGCTCTGGAGTTGTCAGCACAAGAATGACATAGAACTGTTGGCAAAAAAAAATGGGAAAAGTCTTTTTAGCACGCCTTGTTGTGATAGGACAAAGAGTAATGGATTTAAACTAAAAGAAAGTAGATTTAGACTAGATATAAGAAATTTTTTACAATGAGGGTGGTGAAACACTGGAACAGGTTTCCCAGAGAGGTGGTAGAGGCCCTGTCCCTGGAAGCATATAAGGTCAGGTTGATTGAGGCTTTGAGCAACTTGATCTAGCTAAAGATGTCCCTGCTCACTGCAGTGGGGTTTAGACTAGATAACCTCTAAAGGTCCCTTCCAACACAAAACATTCTATAATTCTATGATTATACATCCCTTTGTCCAGTTGCGGTCTGCTGTCCTCTCTGTGTCCCTTGCCAATTCTTTTCCGCTCCCAGCCTACTCACTGGTGGGGCACTATGAGGAGCAGAAAACGCCATGGCACTGTCTAAGCACTGCTCAGCAATAACTAAAACATCCCTGTGTTAACAACACTGTTTTCATCACAAATCCAAAACATAGCCCATACAAGCTACCGTGAAGAATATTAATTATATCTCAACAAAAAACAGTACACTGTACACTGGAGTTTCCTTTAGGTACACTTCATTATAGTTTAGGTTTTTTGGTTTTGGTGTTTGTTTGTTTGTTTTTGTTGTTTTTGTTTTTTTTGTTGTTGGTGGTGGGTTTTTCTGTTGTTTTTTTTTGTTTC
Source organism: Mesitornis unicolor (assembly GCF_000695765.1). Classification (NCBI taxonomy): domain Eukaryota; kingdom Metazoa; phylum Chordata; class Aves; order Mesitornithiformes; family Mesitornithidae; genus Mesitornis; species Mesitornis unicolor. The sequence goes on along the minus strand of NW_010163370.1, from coordinate 20,506 downwards.
CCCCCCCCCCCCGAGATTAGCTATCAATTAACACAAAGAACAGAGAGGCTTTGCAAAGGAGCTTTCTAAATGAAAATTTTTTATCCATAAGATGCGCAAGAAGTAGTGGATAGGCAGAAATATTAGAGCCCTGGGAGCAGTCTCCCCTTTCAGTCCTCACCATTTCCCAGAATTTTCACAGGAAACTCAGCTGTATTTCAGATGTAAACCTGAAAAAGTTTTCTTTTTTAGATTTTTTTTTTTTATGATTAGTCTTATGATTTTCCAGGTCAGTGGGATTTCAAGGCTGCTCTTCAGGTAATTCATGAGGCATTTGCAAAGCCCTAGTTAACTCAGGCAAAGTACCAGCTTCCTCTTATCTTGATTAAAAATAACTTTTTAAAACCTGACTATTTCAAACTGGTCCTTTGATATATTTATTTTCCTGAAGCCTTAATACCACCTTTTTGCTTCCTATAGACCCCAAGTATTTCAGTACATGATGAATAACAGAATTGAGGTGTATTTCAGAATGGAGAGTAAATGAGACCTGTGAAAACAGACCATAACCTCTCTTTCTTTTGCCAAAAACGACAAACTTATCACAGACTCATATTATGCCAACATACCATAATCAGGTACTTCTGATTCTCTAAATCAGTTCTGGATGAAATCACTTTTAGATTAGAATCTCATGTATGAAACAAACGAGAAGACAAGACTAAAATGTTACTGCACAGTTTCATAAGCTTGTTAATGTGTTGTTCAATATCGCTTTAATATTTCTGAGTTTGTTTTCATCTCTTGGTTTTCATGAAATGAACATTCTTCATAATGGTTTTTCTGCTTTTTATTAGTGTTGTTGTAAACATTTATTAACTAGAAGTGTACTGAGTAGTAGAAATGATCACGAAGAAAGGAATTGCAAAAAGCTTCAAATCAGTTTTAAAACTTAATAACCAAGTTTGCTGAGTCATTGTAAAAATGTAGGAAGGGTATGTGGGGAAAGTAACCTGTCTTGGAAAACCACTGTAGACATTTAAAAATGTGGGAAAAATTCAAACTTGGAATTCAATTTAAGTTCTATTATACAAACAGGCTTCAAAAGCAGACTCGAGCCTGAGAGAGTGTGGTCAAGAAACACCATTCAGCTGAACACAGAAATCCCCAAATTCACAAAATCGGCTTTTACAGACCAATGGATGTTTTTCAATAACTTTGAAAAATAAAAAAGAAATAAAAGAAATCTAACTAGCAGGATAGATATTTTTAAATTTAATGTTGCCTTAATAACTTTTAAACTTTGTTCCCATTACTCAAATTAAAATTTTATAAGTATTTTAGGGCAAAGCTTGATATGTAGTAGAAATTTCCTTAAAGCAAACATTTAATACATATATTTATGAGCATTAATATTGTCTGAGTATCATCAAAGCTTGCTTTATTTTAAAATCTCTTTGATAATAGTTTTATAGTGAACGTTTCCTTATTTTTTAACCACTCACTCCCTCATCATATGCAGAATCTCTCAATCTTTCTTTTTGTCATATTTGCCTCCATCACAGACAAATACAAGGCTCTGTTGGTTTTTGTCATGAAATGAAAATAGTTGTATTTGCTGAAGCAGAGTTTAACCAGTGATATTTATCTTAAACTACTGAAACCCATTCAAAACTTCTTTTACCATTAGTTCTGCAGCTTTGAGTATAGACATATAAATTCTTATACATGATAGAAGAACTGCATTTAGAGTCTTTCAGGAATAGACATTAACAGTAGACAATATTTATGTATTTACCCTTTAGCCTGCAAATATTGCCTAAGAGTAATCTTAAAGTATAATTATGCCTAAAGTATTTTACATGAATAAATAAATAAATAAATAGCCTACAGGAAAAAAGTATGACAGTGTTATTTTTAAATAATGTCTTTGGGTAAAGGAAGATATTAACTTTCTATTTAGAAAGCACAGAACTGCTGGGAATGAAGTGCTAACTGTCTTCAATTTAAAGGCCTTAGTCTACCTTGCGACCTTCTCTGGTAGCACAGATAAAATGTGTCCTAATGTAATGAAACACATAGTATTGATATAAGATTGGAGAATGATCATTAAAGTCTTCGCAGCATTGTTACTATTGTTTGTGTCTGTATTTTCATGATCTCCATGGTGGTTTGTTTTGTTTTGTTTTGTTTTATAAATGCTGTATCTTCACAGCATTATAAATGTTAATTGCACAGTCATAAACATTAATCAAACAGCCTTCATGAAATGTTACATCATTATGCTCAGAGTTACATAATAGCAAGTTCAAGAAATGAAAACTGTCTAATTAACAGTCTTGTTTCAATACTAGCTGGTACTGGAAGAAAGGACATTGCATCAAGTTTTTCAACATTTGAAGTTTTCAGGAAACCAAATTCATGTTTTCCTGTTGCTCAAACCTTTGAGACTATCATCCTGACTTCAATTTGCTGTTAGACCTGGCAAAGGTTCTACTAGGAAGGCTGTTACAATATGTTTCCTTTCTTTCTATGCTGTAAGGCTCTATGTTTCTTACCATGAAGTTATTGCATGTTTCCATACAATGCATGTTCTGTGCTTGGACATTAATTTATTGGTTGTTCATGTAGGATCTAGCAAAGGGTCACTGAACTTGTCCTCTCTAATAAACTAAAACTGAACAGTTTAAAGAATCTTGTAATGTAGGTAGGTGTCTGTAAAATGAAATTAAAGACAACAGCATAGACTCTTCACACTTTTTTTACCTGAAGGATTTTGTTTTACATTGACTCTCTGACAAACTGTGAGCCTAGAGAAGGACAACATCTTCCATTTGATTTTGAGAAGCCAGCGTAGTTTACTTTTATAACTATTTCCCATCTTCCTTTTGTTCTTGAGTTGGAATTGCTCACTGTGAAAAACATCATAGTCCATGGCTGCAAGAAAGCTATACAATTTCCTGGCCTTTTAGTCAATCAACTCTCAGTCAGGGAATCAGTGTTATTAAGTACTGCACTGATGCTCTGACATTCAACTCTAAAATAATGTGCTTTTTTGTTGTTTTGGCTTTATTTTTTTTTAACTCTCACTGATTTTGTACTTCTTGACCTGACTGTAGACTGTATCTTGAAAACCAGTGTTAAAAATTATTAAGGAGTGTTAGACACAGTAGGAAAAGCAGTGCTTACAGGATGAAAAAGAAGGAAATGAGGAGGGAAAACTGATCCTGTGGTGTATGAGCTGAGACAAAACATGAACCTAATAGTAAATATATTAAAGGGATTATATTCTTTCCTTCCTTAGGCTGAGGTAATCCAGCATCTGCGACTGCCTTTCTTCAGGGACCCATGTTAGTTTGAATTCCAGTTGTGCATGCTCTGGGATGCAGAACAACCAGTAAGTATATTTAATTTGTAATAGCATTGGATATAAACAAGGTATTTCTCCTACTTGGTCTTTCTCTTTGAGGGTATTACAAATACTCCAGAGGAAGAGTTTTTAAAATCTGCTTTCTGTAGTGCTACAGTCTCAAAACTGTAGAAGTGAAATTCAATGTTTTTCTGCACTGAAAGTCTGCTTTCCTTGAACTTTCCTTCTTTTAGAAAATCTGGCAGATTTTAAAAAGAAAAAAATCCTTATGTAGGTCCTTGTTTGCTGTTTGTACTACTGCAGCTACCTGTATGTTCTGCCTGTTTTTTTTCAGTTAAGTCTCTTCTGATCTATGTTCAGAGGGCAGAGTAAAGTTCAGTGAAGACTTGATAGAGTACAGGTGAATGTGAAACTTTTTTTTGAATTGTCCCCAATGTCTGCTTTTTCTTTGTATATGAAATCTCTTCCAAACACAGCTCTAATTGGTTAGTTTTCATAACAATGAATGTAATGTTATGGAAATAGAAAACCTCTTCTAGAATTTATCTTCTCTATCAATACAAACACTTGCTCCCAACAGGAATGTAGTCAAAAGTCTTCCTTCATGCTAGAGTGCTCATAAGGGTTACCATGACGTTTTTACTGATTTAATCTGTTAGTAAAGATGGTTATGACTTTAGTGGACTTATACTCCTCAAGCATTTCTCCAAAGCCAGGTCAAAACCTGCAGGCCTTAAGACTGTGTAATAATCTACCTCATCTGTAGGATTGCACAAGTAGAAATCTAATTAACGCAGTCACTAGGCAAAGTAAATTAACTCTTCTTCTATATGATTATGTTTCTTCCATTTAAAATCAAAGTAGTTAACAAAAATATATATTACACTTCACTTTTAGACCGTCTTTGTAGCATTATAATGCCTGAGGAAGACACAAAACTTTCTCTTCAGTCTCTGTCTCTCATGAATGAATAAACAAACTTATCAGTTTTGTTTTTGTTTGGGTTTTGTTTGTTTGTTTGTTTTTTAATTTCAGAAAATACTTATAGCTAAGGCTGGCCTGGTGTCCCAAGTTGCTAGAGTAAGACTCCAATATGCTCTTACTCTGCTGTGTACCTGTAATGACACAAAATGATAAGCTGACAAAGTATACTTTCTATAATGTATCACTGGAAAGCTTTATTGCAAGAAAAAAAAACACCAAAAAAAGGACAAAACAAAAAAATCACCACCACCAACAACAAAATAAAACACAAAACTGCCCTGTTCTTTACATCATTAGGAAACGCTACTGATCTCTGTTTAGATTCCAACCCACTACATTCATCCCCTCACAATTTCTTTGTCTTACTAAGACAGATACAAAAAGCCATAGCTACAGATGCTGGAGAAGGAGGACAAGAGCAGCCTTGCAGCTTAAACATCTTGGTTTTATTCTCTTCTGCCTGCTAATTTATTCTCAAACTATACTAGGTCCTTGGCAAAGAAGTTGAACTTGAAAGAAATCTATTCTTAAGCCATTTGAACCTGTTGGTCCTTTTTATTTGCCATTAGTGAGTCAAGTGGACAAATGCAAAATGTCTGAATTGAATTCAGAGACCTGACATACAGTTTGTGGAACCTCTCATTTTCACTGCTAATATAAGTAAATGGTTGCATAGTGACTAATACACATCTTTAAATTTCACTTGAGTAGATAAAGGCTTTTCCTTCTCATTTTTAGACTATACAAGTGTTTTCTATGGTTCTATGAACTTTATAATAATTTTCAGCATGCTAACTTGTTTCATCATGATTCATTTACCCAAGCAATTGTGTTTGTAATGAGCCTGTGTTTACGTAATTCCTGTAAACATAGAAATCAGTTTCTCATAATATTTATGCAAAATATTTTCAGCATCCATGCATTAAGACACTTCAGCAAACTGCCTTTTTCTCCAGTTACAGGGCTTTCAGCTATATTTGTTGGAAATACTTCACAGTTTATCACCTGCTCTGCAGGATCACCACGTAGTAGACATAAGAAATCATTTCTTTTCCCACTGTGGATCCTTTTTTCGAATTGGTATATTGAACTTCACACTACAAAAGAATATAGATTTCTGGTTTTTTCTTCATTTTTTCCTTTTTTTTTAAGACAAGTTTTGAAATCAGTGGAAAAAGGGGATGCTCTGGTTTAAACTGTCTAAAGAACTGCAGGTAAAGGTGTATATTCACAGCCAGAAATCAGAAGATATTTTTTTCATGAATTCTGCCCAGATCACTACTATAAGCCAACAAAACAAACCTATATGTAACAATGATTTTTGACCTTTTTCACAAAATTGTTCTGCTGTTGCTGTTGTCTTGAAGAAAATGAATGAATAAGATTTGATCCATGGCTTGTGTGTATGGATGGCTTTTTGGGTTTTGTTTGTTTGATTGATTGATTTTGTTTTAACTGACCATGCCCATTATCAGTTGAGAGCTCACTGACTAACAGACCTAGGAAGTCACTAAACCCTGTTTTACTAGATCTGTCAGCAAGAGAAAAACTGTTTAGATCCTAAACAATTCCATACAGCACCTGTCAGAGGAAGAGATTGGTCAAGCTCCTACATGTAATAGGAAAGAGATGCTGGATCAGGCCAGCCAGCACTGCAGTGTAAGCCTGTTATCTTTTCCTTTACAAGACAGTAAGACTATACTGGACTTGATATTTTGAAAAAAAAATAAAAAATAAAAAAAATTTCCCCTTTCTTTGCTCAAGAATATGTGAGGCCATATCTAGATTTTGGAGAAGGGAAAGTTTATTCTACCAAAATTTTTATGAGCTAGGAAAAATGAACTTGAATATTCTTAGTGTTCAGAGAGAATATTCTTTAGCTGAGTTTTAGGTTTCTTAGTCTAGATAGGTTTTAGCTTTTATAAGACTAGGATAAGAAAATTGCTTATAGTCAGTTTAATTATCTACATTAAAAAGTCTTTCAGATTTTATCTCTTTTATCTTCCTGATGGTAAAGGAAAACCAATTCTCTTGCACAGAGGAAAAAAATGTTTTTACTTTTAAGAACTTAAGAACTTAATTTATTGTTGCTTCATGTTAGGAAAGTTGTATAACTCTCACTATCCAACGGCCTATGAAAATGAAAAATAAACAGAGAGAACTGGAAAATGTCTTACTGGTGCAAAATCACTTGCAGCATCATGAGCAAATCTTCATATGCTGATTACTTATCTCAAGCTGCTTCTCCCACCCATCCTGGGTCTCTCTGAGGGAAAAATATTTTGAAGCTGGTATTTGTTGTTGTCCTCATTCTCTCCTCTTGTATTTGCAGGAACTTGATCCTTATTAAACCATTAAGGACTATTTGAACAGGGTTCTTTAAGGACTTTTGGACCTTGGCCCACATTACATTCTTTTCAGTCTTCATTGGATTTTCATGACTTCACTTAAGCCCAGATTTCCTGCCTTACTTGTAGTAGTGTATTTTGGACTGCTTGTCTGGCTAACATCCATGTTATTCTCTCTAAACAGCCCATGGGCTGCTTTTCACTTAGACCTGTTGTAGCTTTAGGCTGACCTAAGCAAAATGAGAGTGGAGCTGAGGTATGGCACTGGGATCTTTACTCTTCCTAATTCTCAAGAAGCTTTCCCTCCCCTTCAAGTGACTATCCTTTGTTTCACATTCTTTTGGGTTACTTTGTTCTGATTCTGTGCACTTGGATGCGCAAAAATCTTCTTTTATTTCTGATGAGATGTGTTTGCTTCAGTACCGTTTTGTTTCTTTCTTCACTTAGGCTTTGATCATGTTAGATGTAAGTACTTCCTATGATAATGCAGTTCTGTAGCTGCACCTGCAATGTACCAGATGGACTCCTTATGCTGAACTGATTGTTAGTCCTGTACTCTGGGTTGTTGGAAAAACCTGTCCATATGTATCTTGTTTATTTTGGAATCTCACAGAAACTTATTATTCATTTTCTTTGTGTATTGTTTTTTAACCTGTAACATGTTCTAATCTAAGACTGAACTCAGTGCTCTAAGAATTCAAGGTCTAAATTTCCAATTAGGTTTTTTTTTGGGGTTTTTTTTGTTTTTTTTTTAATATATAAGGAAAATATAAATTTGGAGAAACTGAAAAGATTTCCTCCAGGAGAAAAATAAATCATGAACTCATTTCAGAAAACAATTCTGAAAATAACATTTTTCTTCAGTAAAAAAAAGTTGTTTTAAACATCTCCAAAAATTGAAATTAACATGGGGGGAGGGAGGCACTAATTATAACCTTCTATAGTCAATTGCTTGCAGCTTTTAATTTTTCGGTCTGTTTTCCTTTTTTCCTAGTAGTTGTTTGTGGGTTTTTTTTCTTTTCCTTCCATGTGTGTGTATGGACATGTATATTTGATTCAACTGGAACTTCTGAAGAGTCAAGAACTTCCTCAGTTGCCCAGCTCTGCCAAGGATTGGGAAGAGATCTTGAGGATTGTGAGTTCTCCTGCTACCACAAGATGCTACATCATACAATAATAAAAATATCCTGTGCTAAGCATGATATTGTGTTTTATTTCTCTCTCTTCTGGGATTCATGCTCTTTAGGTTTTTTTTCTTCTTTTTCATTTATCACACCTCTACAATACTCTTCTGTCCTTGGCCAGGCTAATTTGATTAATCATGAGATGCCCACACTTAGCATCTTACAGTGTGTATTTTCCCTCATTTTTCTCTGGGGAAGATGCATGAGTTTTTTACATTTCTTTTTTGACCTTCATTCATAATAGCACTGTGTTCTGCTGAAACACTCAGCCCTGAACATTATATCCTTACTTTTCAGACTAAAATAGATTTGAAAACTAACTTGAATGTTAACCTGAAAACTTTAGACTGAAGAAGGGACAACTATTCTACTTATTGAGATATTTGTGGCACAAAATCCACACAAAAAAATTCCTTTTGGCCCCTCTCTGGAAGGAAAATGGAGAACTGGTCACAAGGGATACGGAGAAGGCTGAGGTGCTCAGTGCTTTGCCTCGGGCTGCACTGGCAAGGGCTCTAGCCACACTGCCCAAGTAACAGAAGGCAAAGGTAGGGATCAGGAGAAGGAAGATCCGCCCACTGTAAATGAAGATCAGGTTTGAGATCACCTAAAGAACCTAAGGTGCACAAGTCCATAGGACCCCACAAATGAAGTTGTCAAGCCGCTATCCATCATATTTGAAAGGTTGTGACAGTCTAGTGAAGTCCTGGCTGACTGGAAAAGGGGAAATATAACCCCATTTTCAAAAAGGGCAAAAAGGAAGACCCAGGAAACTGGTCGACCAGTCAGTCTCACTTCTGTGCCTGAGAAGATCATGGAGCAGATCCTCCTAAAGGCTCTGCTAAGGAACGTGGAGAAAGAGGATGCAGTGATTGGTGGTAATCTACACAGCTTCACCAAGGGCAAATCATTTCTCACCAATTTGGTGACCTTTTATGATGGAGTTACAGCACTGGTGGATAAGGGAGGGGTAACTGACATCATCTACCTGGACGTGTGGAAAGTGTTTGACACTGTCCCCACATGACATACTGGTCACGAAACTGGAGAAACGTGGATCTGATGGATGAACCACTCACTGGATAAGGAATTAGCTGGATGGTTGCACATGTCCACATGGAGACCAGTGACAAATGGTGTTCCCCAGGGATCAGTACTGGGACCAATACTGTTTAACATCTTTGGCAGCAACATGGACAGTGGGATGAAGTGCACCCTCAGCAAGTTTGTGGATGACACCAAGCTGGATGGTGCAGTTGACAGGCTGGTAGGAAGGGATGCCATCCAGAGGGACCTGGACAGGCTGGAGAGGTGGGCCCATGCCAACATTATGAAGTTTAACAAGGCCAAGTGCAAGGTCCTGCACCTGGGTAGGGGCAATCCCAAGCACAAATACAGGCTGGGCAGAGAATGGCTCAAGAGCAGTCTCGAGGAGAAGTACCTAGGGGCGTTTGTTGGTGAAAAACTCAACATGTGCTGACAATGTGCTCTTACAGCCCAGAACACCAACTGCATCCTGTGCTGCATCAGAAGTGTGGCCAGCAGGTCAAGGATGTTGATTCTGCCCCTCTGCTCTGCTCTCGTGAGACCCCACCTGGAGTACTGCATCCAGTTCTGAGGCCCCCAACAGAAGAAGGACATTGAGCTGTTGGAGCAGCTCCAGAGGAAGGCCAAAAAGATGATCAGAAGGCTGGAGCAACTCCTCTAAGAGGACCAGCTGAGAGTGTTGGGGCTGTTCAGTCTGGAGAAAAGAAGGCTATGGGAGGATATTATTGCAGTCTTCCAGTTCCTAAAGGGGTCCTACAGAAAAGCTGGGGTGGGACTTTTTACAAGGGCAGAGAGTGATACAACGAGGGGGAATGGTTTTAAACTGGAAGAGGGTAGATTTAGACTAGATATTAGGAGGAAATTCTTTACTGTGAAGGTAATGAGACACTGAAACAGGTTGCCCAGGGAAGTTGTGGATGCCCCCTCCCTGGATGTGTTCAAGGCCAGGTTGGACAGGGCTTTGGGCAATCTGGTCTGGTGGGAGGTGTCCCTCCCCATGGCAGGAAGGTTGGACTAGATGATCTTTAAGGTCTCTTCCAACGTGAACCATTCTGTTTCTGTGGTTTAATAAAAATATCTTCTCTGAAAAGCTTGCAGGTAATGTCACTTCTGGAAGATGTGACTGATGGAAAATGCTGTTATGTTCATGGCACTGCATCCTCTTCAAAGGAATCTCAACACAATTAAAATCAGTATTAGTGTAACAAATATTTGTGATTTAATGTAAAATGGTCACACTAATCATCTGCATAATGATGGGATGTTTGTGTTTTGTATCTGATACTTTCACATCTTTCTTCAAGACAAAGAGAAAATGCATGAAAATTGCATCTAAGAATAAGTAAGCTAGGGATTTACCCATACATTTGAGAAATGAATAACTCATCAGTGAGAAAATGGCTCAAATACCAAAAAGGTCAATATTATATTTTCACACACTGTCAATACTTTTAGCAAGAGGAAAACAATCATAGCTGTGTTCCAGTTAAAGATATTTTCAATTGCTTTGTTGATACCATCTGAAGGAGGACAGAAAAGTTTACAATGAGTACTTTCTGAAGAGAAGGCAACTCATCAAAGATTTCTAATGAGTTGTCAAGAAGTCTAAGCAAATATATATTTACAAAATTTATTATTGTCATTCAATTGACTCTTGATAAGTTTATTTGTATAATGCTTTTTATTCCTAGCATTTATTTAACCTAACTATAGCTGCAAGAATTTCCTCTTCTCTAATAAATGAAAAATGAAAATAGAAATGTTTTCCTGAAGTGATCAGAGCTAGTTGTTTGAGTGTTAAAACTGAGACTCTTTATGAAGCTTCCTCCTTGTGCCAAGTAGAGGATCTTTTTAATTAAGCTAGAAGTTTTCTGTAATAAAAGATGACTGTCTACCGTTCTGATGTTGTATTGTCATTATGCTCTGGCAGGGGGATTGAACTAGATGATCTTTTGAGGTCCCTTCCAATCCCTAACGTTCTGTGATTCTGTGATTCTGTGATTACTCTCAAGAAAGTAATTTCAAGATGAGTATTCAAATATTGCAGATAAGACAGCTTAGTTTGTAGATTAAACTGTGTGGAACATGACCTGTGCTTAGGGAGCTGTGAGACTGGTGTTAGGTCATCTTTTTCCTCACAGAAAATATGAGCAATTCATAAGCATTCATTAAAATAAACAAATTTCTGACAGTTTGTGATTTGACCTATGCTTCACCATCTCAGGGTATTTTTTTAAATACTAATTGCCATTTGTTCTGATGCTATGACATTGTGAGAGAAAAACGATATGGTAAATTAGGTGTTCTGAAACCATTTGGATTAGGTTTAGTACTGCACAGTTAGTCTGAAGAACAGATTATTAGTGTCTCTCTTTCTAGTTCACCAAATAACCCTTTCTGGTTCACTCTTT
>NW_010163370.1:4148-9173 GCF_000695765.1 Mesitornis unicolor | reverse complement strand
CCTCTGCCCTGTATTGTTCATTGTTGAAATTCTGTGTGGATTCTGGGAAAACAACATGCACAGTTACAGCTTTTTGTGCTGCAAGTTGCTTTAATGAAAGAAAAACATGCCAGTATAAGGCAAAATACTGCCTATATAGCCATAATATGTTGTACTATTGAACATTTCTCATCCTTGCTTGTAATCAGTTTCATAGCCTGTCAGTATTAAGGAAGCTTGTGGGTGGTTGATCATGGGACAGTAAGCAGTTGCTGCAGACCCTTTAGTCTTTGTGTCAGCTTCTTAAACTGATGTCAGATAGCCTGTCTGACATGCTGTGTGTTCCTTACTGTAACTGTTTGAATGGAATAGGATCTGCAGTTGTGCCATGCTGTTGTTACTGGTACATTTCACAGTTGCATAAGCAAGATGTAGCTTTTTAAAGAAAAATTAATTAGGACTAAATCATAGAATCATAGAATCATAGACTCATAGAATGTTCTGGGTTGGAAGAGACCTTTAAAGGTCATCTAGTCCAACTCCCCTGCAGTGAGCAGGGACATCTTTAACTAGATCAGGTTTCTCAGAGCCCCATCAAGCCTGACCTTGAATGTTTCCAGGAATGGGACCTTCACCACCTCACTGGGCAACCTGTTCCAGTGTTTCACCACCCCCATAGTGAAGAATTTCTTCCTAATGTCTAATCTAAATCTACTCTGCTCTAGTTTAAAACCATCGTCCCTTGTCCTGTTGCTACATACCCTTGTAAACAGTCCCTCCCCAGCTTTCTTGTAAGTCACCTTCAGGTACTGGAAGGGCACTATAAGATCTCTCCACACCCTTCTCTTTTTCCAGGATGAACAATGAGAGCAGCCCTGCAGAAAAGGACTTGGGGGTATTGGTGGACTAAAAGCTGGACATGAGCCAACAATGCCCACTTGCAGCCCAGAAGGCAAATTACATCCTGGGCAGCATCAAAAAAAAGCATGGCCAGCAGATAGAGTGGAGATTCTGCACCTGTACTCTGCTCTGGAGACACCTTATCTTGAGTACAGTATCCTGCTCTGGACCTGTCAATAGAAGAAGAACATGGAGCTGTTGGAGCAGGTCCAGAGGAGGACCACAAAAATGATTAGAGGGCTGGAACACCTATCTTACAAGAACAGTCTGAGAGAGTTGGGATTGTTCAGCCCAGAGAAGATTGAGACTCTTATACATTAAAATGTTCAGACTTTCTCCCTACAATTCCGTCTGTGATTCCAGTAAATATTTCTTTTAACATTGCTATTTGACTTCTTTAGGACATCGATTGATTTTAAAGCTGTAAACCTTTTAGTTGGCTCATTGAGCCCCATAACACTAAAGAAGAGTATTTCAGTATGGGTTATAACATTAACTTGCTATAGCAATGTATGGTCCTTTAGGAAAGAAAGGCCTCAAAGAATATTTGAATCAGAATAAGGGAAAAGGACAACAGTAGCTAAATGGCAATGTCCTCAAAACAAATTCTTTAACAAGAATAGCAACAGAAAAGATTTCCTGTGCTGAGGGCCATATAAAGCAAATGCACCATGTAGACATTACTCAGCCTTCTTATATTGATAAGATTATATACTTTAAAAAATATATTCATTGTTATGACTTGTACACCAACAGAAAAAAGCAGAAACATTAACTAAAACTTTTGTACCACTGGTAGGAACTGGATGAGTGTCTTCTTCATAATTTGTTCTTAAATTTTATTTCTAGTTTCATTATGTTAATATAACTTTTTTAATCTCTGACCTAAACTACACTTTTTGAGGTCATATTGCTTCTGTTTCAGAGATGGGTTAACAAAAAAAAAAGTATTAAGCCATTTATTCAAGCTAATATAATGAATCTGTGGCAGAGTCATGACTGGGAAAAAAAAGCCAAACCCAAAAAACAGATGAATTTATTCTCTGCTCAAAATATTCTTCATTGTAGGCTGATGCATTGAACTTAATTCCCACAAAAGTTTGTCAATTCAAGCCAAATCCATCACATTATGTTGGTGAGAAGGAAAAACATGTAAATAGAAAATGCCACAGGGATCTGCAATGTATTGCAAGGGTCCATTGAAGTTGATAGGTCTTTTATAATAATCTGGAAAGAAATGAAGATTTTAGTTTATATGGAAACCACCATGTTTTTATCAGGTACAGTAATTCACAAAATTTGTTCTTGAAAGCACAAGTCTATGTCTTAAGTATGAATAATGGCAATTTTGCCACACACTGCTCTCTTGAAGCCCATCTGCTTTCTGTCTACTATATGTGGGCCACTGTGAGGACAGTACTTTTTTTTTAACAACTGCTGTTTATTCCATCAGCTTCTGTTCACATTATCTCTAAAGTGACAGACATTTATTTCTCTCATACAAAGTTTCACAGAGAAATCTGTGGATAACCTGTTGCCAACAAGTATCAAGAGTGATTTTTTTTTGTTTTGTTTTGTTTCGTTTTTCTTCACAAATATCCATTTAATTGCTAAAATTAAAAAAAAAAAATCCTAAGAAATAAGCCGAGCTTTGGCTGCAAAATTTAGGAAGATTTTTTTGTGGTGAGAAAAGATATATAGCTGTACGTGTCGGAGGAAGGATTAATTAATTAACAAACATGTTAGTTTACTTACATGCAAAGTGTTGAAAAAGTAGTAGAAGTTCTATTCTGACTTGATATCATGTAATGCCTTGGTTTATTAATCTGATTTAATGTGACACTGCACAATGTGATTAATAAACTTTTAAATTAAGCTAGGCAGTTTTCAAAGGAGACAGTCTCCCTTTAAAGATACATAAATGCAAAAGGATGACCGCCACCTATAACAAACAGATTTAAATATCTTGTTTTTCTTCCTGTTGCTGGCTATTAATGAACACTGGTTGTTCACAAATGAGCAATTTTTCCTTCTACTTTCATAAAGAAACAGCAAATAATTGGTCTTGGGATGAAGGCACATCTCTGGAGCTGGCAAAGTTTCAAAGAAATTGATTCATAGCTATTATTACAGAGAATAAAGGAAAAATGAAAGTCTTTTGCATGATAACTCTGTTTATGTGCTATAAGAATAGAACACTATTTCAATGTTGATAAACTCCACTATGAACTGTAGGAAAAAGAGACAATCTCAGTGAAGTGAAAGGAAATACAAAAACCTAATGTCTCAGGATATTTTCCATATGTGAAAATGAATGAACCACTATCCATCAGAAGATTATTAGTTTCAATGGAAGAAAAAGGATATATTTAGTTCTATTTATGTTATTTAGAGAGGTCATAAGACAGCATTACCTAGGAAGATGATGGGACGCATCCCTCAGTCACTGTAACACTATATGTAACAATCTTGTATTAGAACCATCTTTATTACATACTTGGTGCAGCCCATGCAGGAAGTGTTATTGAACTGAAGTGTGCTTCTTCACACAAGCAGTACATCTGTCTTCACTTGGAAGCAGAGCTTTTTCAAACAATAAGGAAGGATATACAAATTCTCTGTTTTCACATAACAGCAGCTGCATGTGGCTGCTGTTGCATAGGAACAATTAAAGACTGGCACAGTCTTTTTCTCAGACATTTATGCATTTGCCTTATTATTCCTTGTATTTAATACTATATTTAACTTTGTAGGTTCATAGTTCCTCTTTAGCCAAACTTGAAGCAGGTAACTGATTTCACAAACATTCAAACTATCAAAGTACAGTTTTCACTCAGCCACATTTCTGTTTAATAAGTAAGATGAGCTATTGAAAGTTGCCTTGTAAGTTTCTTCTACCTAATCCAGTTCCTTTACTCACATTGCACTCCATGAATACCCTTGTGCATCAGATATTTGAAGAAAATTGTAAGATGTAGAAAGGACAAGTAGCATAGGGAATTCATCTATAGGGAATTCTAGGTGTAACTTTGCTATGTTTTTTTCTCTTTTCTATAGTGTCTTTGCTAAACGAGTGAAATGGGCATATAATGACTGATGATGTTAATGATTGCTAAATGCCAATGTCATGGAATATCCCTTTGGTCAGTTTGGGTCAGCTGTGCTGGTTGTGAGCCCTCCCAACTTACACATACTCAGCATTAATAAATCATTCCTTCTCCTGATATCTTCATTATGAGTATAATTTATAGGGTAATCTATAAGTCACTGCTTATATTTTTTTAATTCCTGCTCCAGAGTTATGTATCAGAGCTTTTTATATTAAAAAACCCAAAAACTAACTTAACTGTAAATATTTACAAACACTATTTTTTATGAATTTATGGAGCAAATGGATTTGTACTCCAGCATGCATAGCATTTCTAAATCCACTAAAAATTAAATAAAACTACTTTCAAATAAATTTGCATGTCGTGATTTTAAGATCTAAGATTTTATGAGCTACAGGAGCTAGAAATTAAAGCTATAATTCATTAAAAAGCTAAAATATCAGCTGATCAATAGGATAAAGAAATCACTATTTATTCTAATATGTGTAGTGGACCTTCAATGAGGAACTCATCAACAAAAAACTATAACCAAATCTGGTATGCTAAGCATTGTATTTGTAATTCATTTTAATCTGTTTAAGGTAAAAGAAAGATTCCATTTACCTATAAAAGGTTTCCAAATGTGGTAGTTTCTCAATGTAAGGGAATTATCTCTAGATAATAGATTGCAGTGTGAGGAGGTCAACTTTCAAGCAAATGCAGCTTCTCTTTACCATTTATATACTCAAAAAGGCATTGAGCAGGCTGGTGGTGGCTTTCTCATGTTGTATTGAGCACCTGTGAGACAGAAGCACTGACTTTAAGAGTTAATGTGGTAAAGCAGTAGTAAGATTAATTTCTAAGCTAAAAGGTTTTACAGTGTTTACAAGCCTCGATTTCTTTCAGATGCCTCTAACTCTCTCATTGGGCAGTAATGATTTAAAATCTGATCTGCCTTGGATAAGTGACTTACATAGCTCATTGTGTCAGAAGAGGTCTCTTTGTTCCTGTGAAGTAGTCCATACTTTTTTGCAGATGACTGCGAGAGGTTACTGGG
>NW_010163370.1:3036-4117 GCF_000695765.1 Mesitornis unicolor | reverse complement strand
AGGAATGGCTTTGGGACTAAAGTTGTGATTGGATAGTTGAGTTCTGCTTCTCCACCCAACCAGTTCAGAGTAGTAGTGGGATTTTGGATTGGAGTCTGCTTGAGTAAGAAGAGTCTGTAACAAATAAGGGGATAACTAAGGAAGCATTGATTTTGGTTTTGATATTTTCTTCCACATTCAAGAGTAAAGGCTGCTTTCTGTCGAAAAGTTTCAGCCAGAAGACGAGAAAAGTATTTGTTACTTAATACACATAATCTTTTTTGTCGAATGGAGTTTACAAAAGTGGAGTGACTGGCCCTCTCGTACCTCTGTGCATATTTTGCTTTCTGTCAGTAAGAGAGGAATCTATTTCACTTCTAATCTTTGAGTGCAAAGTGCTATAGAAAATACAATTTATGTATCTAATTCACAAGATACAATTAAAAAATACAGAAATTAAGCTTTTTTATTCCAATTGTTTGATCCCTTTCAGCTGCTGACAATAGTCACCTGAGTGTCATAGGCACAGCTTGTTATTTTTTTTTACTTAAAGTTCCTTCTCATTAAACAGTGATAAACTACATCTAATGTGCAAATAATATTTTAATCAGGGACTAGAACCCAGGATTTTTTTTATACCTAATGAGTTTCTTCTCATGATTTCTCTCCTGTCCAGCAAATGTAGAATTTCTTTCTTCTTTAACAAGAACAGAGTTCTCTCAAGGAAGAAAAGGAGAAGGGGAAGGGAAAGGGGAAGGGAAAGGGGAAGGGGAAGGGGAAGGGGAAGGGGAAGAGGAAGGGGAAGGGGAAGAAAATGAACCTCTTTTTGATCAGGGGAAATGGCATGCTCTTCCCAAGCAAAGCCCTTTCCCAGGGTGGTCATTCGATCATTAGTGATCCATCCAAGCCCACACGGCTTGATTAATCCCTGGAAAGACAGAAGTTACTTTCTAAACCTTTTGAGCTTTGGCTAATTTCATACCTACTCCAGCTGAAATATTTACTGCATGTCTTACTCATAAATTATGTCATATTCAAAAAGTGAAAATCCTCATCTCAGCATCATCAACTCAAGTGGAAAACTGCAAATCCTACAACAGAA
>NW_010163370.1:0-2995 GCF_000695765.1 Mesitornis unicolor | reverse complement strand
TATTTATTTTAGGATGGAAGTTTTCCAGACACATTGCACTTCCTCAGAAACTTCAGACATCAGTGGAAAATAAGTTACAAGGCTTTTCTGCTCAAGGAAAATAATTTGGAGCATAATTCACAGCTGTGTAAGACAATTACTGAGATCGATTGCATACTATAGATGCCTTGCTATAGTTTGCCCTAGTCTTTCCTACTGTGCTGATTCCAAGTAAATATGCTTAGCTGAATGATACATGCAATGCAGAAAGATTCATCTCATCATTAACAGCTTCATTCCTGATTTAATTTCACCATGATAATGATATATAACTTGAACCTGCACAATAAAATTGTCTGGCAAGAAAGAGAGAGTGGGCTGAAGGAGAAGTCATAGTTGTGTAAGTGAGAAGATAAAAGAGGTAATGACAGTGTTGGTGAATTTTATTTAATCAGTGTGAGAAGGAATACAGAGTTAGACGAGCCCTGATTGGTGCTGACAAGAAAAGGGAAGGAGGATGAATGGATCATACCAACAGCAATCATAAAGGAGATAAGTGTAGGGCTGAATTTTACAGCAATTCTGTCTTGTGTGAGCTGGGGCCCTTCCTCTGAGCTGAATTTGAGCTGCAGGCAGGAAAAGAGAGATTGTAGCATCAGGAGAAGATACCCTGTCTTTGGTGCCTGCACTATGCCACTTCAACCTCGTTTTTTCCCCTGCATTTGGATGTCTGGCATAAGATGGGAACAAAAGAGGTCACTGAGTTGTGTCAAAAATGAGTCCTTGGCAGGAAAATTCTGGGAACCAGAGATGACCTGTGTTTGCAAAGAGACAGAGATGGAACAGGTATTGGAAAAGAAACTAGTAGGGATCCTTGATGGGTGGGTCAAATGCTTTAGAAAAATTACTTTATTTAAAACTTATGTTTTAATAAGCATTTTAATATTTTGATATGTATAATAATGTTAGTAAACAAGTTCCTGTCTATTTTTTTCAGGAACAAGTTAAGTACTATAAGCCATCCTTTCCTTCTAGGATAAAAAAGAAATTGGAATAGTGCTGAGTGCTGGGCCACATCCTCAGTTTGCTGAAATTTTTGGAAGGGATTGAGAAAAATAAAATAGCAAAAAGATCAACAGGAAGAACAGATAGGGAAGGCAGTGGAATTTCACAAACATGTGCCAGAGTTGTTGAGAATCTGAAGTTTCCCACAGAACAGCAATTCCAGCAACATGAAATAAATATTTGAGCTAAAGTAAAAACAGAAAATATTGAAATAAAAAAATAGCTTACTCTTACCAAAGAACCATGTGGTCTTTTTGTCCTGATAAGATTCTGCTGACTTTTGAATTTCAGGTTATATATTTGCGACAGATTGTCATGGCTATACTGTACATCAGAAGTAATCACAGACCCCTGAACACATTTAGATAATGTCTATATTCAATAAAACAATGATATTTCAAGGAAAACTATAAAAACCATGTAAACAGAGATTAGTTGATCATATATATACATTACTATATATGCAGCTTTAATAGCTAGAACATTCAGTTTATTTCTCTAGCTGGTTTTTTGATTTGGCAATACTATTTATTTCTTTCTCAAGATAATGACTTGCAACATCTTCAAAGCATATGTAATGAATGATTACTTTTAATATTGCAAATGAATCTTCAAAGTAGTGATCAGCATATATTATGTCAACAAACATTGTAATTGTCCTTAAAAGCATTTGAATCACTTTTTTAAAAGGAGAATAATCACAGAATCATAGAATTTCTACAGTTGGAAAAGACCTTTAAGATCATCAGGTCCAACCATTATCTAACTCTAACATGCCCATTTCTAAACCATGTTCCTTAGCACCATATCTAGACAGCTTTTAAATACATCTAAGGTTGATGATTGAACCACTTCCCTGGGCAGCCTGTTCCAGTCTTCAATAATGCTTTCAGTGTAGAAGTTTCTCCTAATGTCTAATGTCTCCTAATGTCCTTCTTTGGACCCTCTCTGGCACCTCAACCTCTTTTGTATACTGCTGCACCAAAAATTGAACACAGTACTCAAGGTGCAGCCTCATCAGTGCTGAGTACAGTGGGACAATCAATTCTCTACTCCTGCTGTCTATACTATTCCTGACGCAAGCCAGGATGTTGTTGGCCTTCTTGGCCACCCAGGCACACTGCTGACTCATGTTCAATCATCTGTTGATCAACACCCCCAGGTCCTTTTCTGCCAGGCAGCTTTCCAGTCTCACTTCCCCAAGCATGTAGCGTTGTATGGTAATGTTGTGACCCAAGTGCAGGACTCAGCACTTGGTCTTGTTGAAGCTCGAACAGTTGGCCTCAGCCCATTGACCCAGCTTATTCAGGTCCCTCTGCAGAGCCTTTCTAACTTAAAGAAGATGAACACTCCCATCTAACTTGGTGTCATCTGCAAACTTACTCAATCCTGTCATCCAGGTCATTGATAAAGATTTAAACAGGAGTGGCCTCAACATTGACCCCTGGGGAACACCACTTTTGACTGGTCACCAACTGTATTTAACTCCATTCACCACCACTCTCTGGGCCCGGCCATCCAGCCAGTGTTTGATCTAGCAGAGTCCATGCCCATTCAAGCCTTGGGTAAATGTTGCATGTATAGAAAGCTAGCAGTCCTACCCTACTCTTGCACACATCTATCTGCATATAATACTTTGTATGTCTAATGTCGTGCTACTGACATTTGATATGAAGGAAACTATTATGCAACAAAAGAAAAAAATTGTGTCATTGTTTAAATGCAGATGTTCTAAATTATGCAATTGTGTCTGCATCATAGGACACTCGCTAATTTTGTATGCAAAGTATTTAATGTATTTCTATGTAACTTACTATAAGCACTCTCTCGATGGATTATAAACTCTATATATTATTTAACAAGGTCCAGTGTGAAATGCTTACTGATATAATTTATGTGAAAAATGTTAATGCAAGGTAGATTTGAATCACAGAATCACAGAATCACAGAA
>NW_010163369.1:0-29490 GCF_000695765.1 Mesitornis unicolor | reverse complement strand
TCTGTGATTCTGTGATTCTGTGATATATTTACTCATAAGCCTTGTTACTTTCAAAATATTTTTCAGCAAATGATTAAGTGCTTGGAAATACGCTTTTCTGCAAGAAAAATAATAAATTTGCTAATTTTATGCAGTTAGAAATGGAAGTAATAAGAATTTGCCTAGAACTGGGTGGACAAAAACTTTAATAGCTCTATGACTGAGCAACTGGCATTTTTTGTCATTCTGAGATTAGCTTGTGCTTGCAGAGCTCCCATGATACCTCATGGTATCACAGAAAAATACCCCATTCTTTCCTAAAGATAACATTTCTTGCATTCCTTCTACATTTCACTGTGGTCTGCTGTTTGGTACCTGTGGGATATATCAGGAGAGCTAGCATATAGTGGGTTTGCCCTGTAGAAGAGACTTGTGTGATGAACAGTGTTATACAGCTCCTATACAATTTCATGGAACTGTAGGACTGTGTCATATAAATGGTGAATCAAGGCAGAGTGAACACTTTCTATTACTCTGATGTTTCAGTACCTCTCTTGACTTTCAGAAAAGCTGTAAAAATTCATGAATAGATTACTTCATATAAGTTATTTGGAGTCTGACCAGTTCTAGTGCCTACGTAAATTATTTCTGCATGTTTGCAGAGTGACTAGCGTGCTAAGAACCTTGTTGATGATTGCAGTCTCTGTATCTCACCAAAATACAGAAAATAGTGGTGATAAGCTGTAGTAGTATAACACATATCTATGAGGGAGAGAAAAGACATACTTGAACTGCTTATTGCAAAGTTAATGCAAAAGTGTACAGGCTACTGAAAGAGAGGCAATGGCTCAGAATAAAACTCTCTATCATGGAAACTGGATTTCTATGTGCCTTTGTTTATCAGTTGTTCTATTACCTGATGACCTCTGCCAACATGAGGAGAGGAATTGGTAAAAGAAAAGGAGACCTATGGGTTGAAATGGAAACAGATTTAAAAAATAATAATAAAAAACTAGTACTAACACCAGTATTAATATAAAGTACACAAAGTTATACTCAGTTCGTATAGTGGTCGTGAGTTGTGTACTCCCAGCAGCGAATGCTAGAACACTGTGAGCACCACAATGGTCACACTGAACTGGGGAGTAGGCCTCAGGAGCAGAATGATGGGTGAGACCCTCCAGGTGTGACACCACTGGGGAAAAAGAGGGCCGTCTTCAGCAAACTTTGCAATTTGTGTGATGTTTATGGTATGAAATAATTCTGTTGGCCAGCTTGGGTCAGCTGCCCTGGCCAGCTTTTGCACCTGGCTAACTCAGAACTGTTAAAGATTTTGATCACTATGGCAATCTGCATACTAGAGTTGGCCAAAAAAGTCTCATTTGTTCTCACTGAATTGGGTGCTGCAATCTTCTCAAAAATGCAGCTTTCCTGAATAGAATATTGATTCTATGATTTTATCCCAGTGAAACAAGGACAGTATGATAACGAAATGAAACCTTGAAGCATGCTGCAAGTAGTCTTAAAAAGATTGAAATATACTGTCTCTATTTATTAATTTTTAAAATTATTGAAGATATTTATCACTGAAAAGGAGTTCCTTAGCATGCTCAGCTCCCTGTAGTATTTTGAACCATTTATAACACCATAGAAGAGCAGAGCCAAGAACCTGGGCCAGCATCCAAAGGCACTTTGGAATTTCTGTAATGGGACTTTTTATGTAAATATTCTTTGATCATTTTAAAGTCAGGACAGGTAAAATTGTGTAAATTGCTAGAGAAATATTTTTTATTTTCACTAATATTCTATAAAAAGGAACATAGATATTTTTCTTTGTTGTTTTGAAAGAGAGACCTTTTTGAGATCAGCACAATGATACATCATGAAACTGCTTTGTTGTGATGCCCAGTGATCCTAATGATCTCTTTCGTCTTTATTGCAGCAGTTTGTAGACTGCAAAACAAATCATAGAGCACTCCAATGCTAGTAGAAACAATCTCAGTATAGAGTTTGGTAGCTTAAAAGAGGATTTTAGTGTTAATAGTAGTTACAAATAGTGAAGCTTTTCTTTCCATTATCAATAAGACAGAAATCATCATAAGTTCTATATTAGCAGAACCAGTACATTCAATAGAATAAGACCTACTATGTTTTCCTAGATTCATATTGAAGATGAACTTATATGGGATAATTGGCAGAAAGTTCCAGTGCATTCTCTGTAAAAGAATGATTTCTACATGTAGACAATCTTGCTTTTGCTATCCATTTCCAACTTATAAATCATGCCTGGACAACATGATATTTCAGAATAATCAAAGGTCTTCATACTTGCGTTTTGGTTTTTTATGTTCTTGGCTAAGTCTGGTTCTTTCAGACCTTTTTCTGTGGAAGTGTTATATGTTTTTTTACTTCAGGGATTTTAGTAGGCTATACCAAACCTGCTGCTGCAAAACCCAGAAGGCTTCTTGCAAATCACAAAACATAAAACAATGTTAAAATGCTTGGCTCACTAATTCTGAAAGTAAATATCACCAAGATGATTGAACTAATTTATCTCTGAAACTCTCTGGAAGTGGTTGCGATTGAAGGTTTTTTCATGATCTCCACCACATGTGGGCAAATGGTTGGCCCATGATGACCAGAATTCAGAAAGATAGGAATGGGGAGAGGGCCAAAAGAAGACTAAAATTAACAATTAATTAATGTGTTAGTACTGGAGTCACTTAATAAACAGGATCTCAAAAAAAGTGGTAGTACAGAAAGGTTCTGCTTTTGTCAGTAGGATCCCCGGTACTTACGTCTGCCCTCAACGTGTTTTGAAATGCAATTGAATATGGTTTCTTCATAGATGCCTTAGAAGGGGAAAAATATTGGTGTCTTGTGAATGCATTTATGGAAAGATAGGTATTGATTTAATTATACTAACAGAAGAAATTACATTAAAAATGCAGTCTAATTCAGTTTTGAACCTTGGAAATGGAAATAGGGTTTTCACCTTCAGAAAAGAGGAAAATCCTATTTCAAAGACAGGAAATCAGTTGGATTACGTCTAGAAATTTGTTATGGTTCCTTTTGAAATTCTATTGGCATTGAAATTGCAGAGTACTATTATAGTCCAATGTAATTATACTGGGCTTGATTGCATAATCTTACCCATCCTAGTAATAACATTTGCAGAAGTAGATATGGTCTAACTGAAATCCTGGCAGACTTAATTTTTCTGATAACACTGTTAAAGCCCTACAGGAAACTGTAAAGGAAGTACTTACTCAGTGCTGCTGCATAATGTAAGCACAGTTTGATATGTCTGTAGAATGTGAAGATTCAAGGTACATAACTTAAGGAATGACAAGGCTGCATATTATGTGTTATGTATAGACAACAGACATTCCAGTTATGAATGGACTTTTTAAAGTAATTTTTCTTGCCAGAGTTTGAGAGACAGACAGCATTGTAATAATGATTTCTGTTCATATTAAAGAGCTAAGCTGCTGCTGTTCAGCTTGCCTATGTTTTGAGTACTTAGGCTCATCAGTGGCAGCTGACGAAGCAAAATTTTAGTCCTGAACTAGGGGCTAGTCCAGAATCTTGTTACTCAACTACTCAGTTTTTATTGCTAACAGGCAATAAGTAAGGGGGCCTTCATTATTTTTTGTGAGTGTGCTGCCGGGCAAACTGGCTGCCACTCTTTAACTGCCACTCAGCAGAATACACTGTATCTTAGCTTTTCAGAAGCCAAGGTCCTATAGCTTTATGTGGCCATATGTTGTGGATAGCTGTTGTAGGAATGTATCCCTAAGTGCTTCTTTTCAAACATGGTTGAAATTTGCTGATAGATCCAAAACATACTATGCAGGAGAGATAAACAGACAAACTCAAAGCATGACAGTAAAAGCTGCTCTAATAGGATGATGAGAGAGAAATGGTTTAGGAAATGTTAAAAATCAGAACATTTTAAAAAACAAATATATGCAACTAACTCTAGAAACATGTATCTTTTTTTCATTGTGGTTAATTCTTTCTTCTTCCTTGATCTTTTTTTCCATTTATTTTTGTAGACTGATGTTGTTATTTTCATTTGAAGAATCTGAATAAGTTATAAAGATGTAAAGATGATCAAAAAATAAAGTGCAAAGAGAAAGGAAAAATGAAAGTGAAAGTGAAACAAGTACCCCTACAAAGTGCTCCTTGTGTTGTGCTTCATGTCAATTGAAGAAAAAAAAATCAGAAAATTAGTAAGTCAATATTTTGAAACATCAGAATTTTAAAATGTCCTATTTTGGCCCCAAATTGAAAAAATGTGAATCAGTGTATGGATAAACAGAAGTTAAAAAGAAATATGCTACTTAATATAAACTACATTTCTAGTAAAATGTTAAACTTAGAGAATTGCTTGTTCACAGGGTGGGTATATACGACCACCTTCGCTTTCTCTTGAATTTCCCTTTACTAGACAACGATTAGCTTCACCATTCCCATTGATATGTCTTTATGTTTTTTTGACAGTACATTGCACAGGATCATAATATGGTAGGAAGGAACCTCTGGAGGTCATCTGGTCCAAGACGGCTCTCATCAGATCATACTTCTCAGGGCTCTGTCATCTAGTTTTGAGTATCTCCAAAGATGGAGATTCCATAACCTCTGTGGGAAAACTAATACGTGTTTCAACCTGTGACCATTGCCCCTTGTCCTACCACCATGCACCTTCAGTAAGAATCTGGTTTCATCTCTGTATCCTCACTAGTGCTGAACAGAGGAGAAGAATCTCCTTGACTGGTGAGCTGCACTATTGCTCATACAGCCTAGTAGCTTAACACTGATGGGTTGTCATGCTTTCAGACTACTGATGTTCCTAGAACTTACTCATCTTTTTGAGAGCTTGTGCTATCACTAGAGACACATAAAGGTTGACTTAAAGCTTTAGTCAGTTTTTGTCTTTGGTCTATTCTGTTTTGCCTCATTTGCGGCTTCTTATAGAGAAGCCAGGAGCTGCTATTCCTAGTACCACAGTGACACCTGCAGTTATTGACTGTGACAGAAGCAGCAGGTTCCCAAGCATTATCTAACTTCAGTTTTGTCCCATTGAAGAAAGAACTATTTAAAGATGACCCCTGTGCGGCTCATCATGATATACAAACCTGAGGCATGTTATGTTGTTGCATTTTGCAGAACAGCTCAGTAAAGGGAAAAAAAAAATCAAACCTACAGTAATCCATGAAGTCAATTTCAGACTCTAATCTCTTTTTTTGGAGCAAAAATACTTATAAAATCATCTTAACTGTAGCTCTGGCTGCATGTGATAAGAAATAGTGCTGAGACAATCCTGTTTCTTCCTTTAAACCTACACATCTATACCTGTGAGTGAGGGCAAGATGAAACTTAATATATCGTGCTTATTTTGCATATTTCTTTGAACAGTTTAATGGAATTTGCAAAGAAGGAAAGGACTTAAGGATAGTATGTAGATGTTTACTATATATAATATACTCTGTAAAATGAAAATCTGTGTTTTAAGGAAACAAATTCAGTCATTTAATTCCAAAAGTTGAAAATCACGAGCAAAAATCTTTCTTATATATTTTTTTAGTGTTTTGATGTCTGCATTCACTGCAGTTACGGTTAATATAATTTAGTAGAACTATTAGTCCTCTATTTTTTGAAGAGTTTAATGGAAAGTGAAAGTTATCATTTCAGAAGTGATGGAAATGGAAGACCTTTGACCACAAAATATTATAATACTGAAAATTGCAATGCAAACTTCAACATCAGTGAACTTCATCCTTGTTTGCTATGCAAGAACTACTTCTCTTGGATTCTGCTATCCTGAAGTCCTGAGCTTTCCAGTGCCCAATACTGAGGACAGCCCAAGTCCAGAGATTTGCTTTAGTCAAGCTGCTGATAAACTAAATGTGCCATCCATTTGCCCATTGTTTTCATAAATGAATGTTATCTACATAGGTAGCAGGACTTTTCAGAAGACCTTTTTCCACTTTAAAAGAAGGGAAGATTATTTAAACTTTTCAATAATCTAGGTGCATATCAGGTTGCTTATGTACTCTTACCTTGTTCTGGTCACTGTTTTCATAGATCACCAGCAAGAGATCCTATAGCAACCAATTAGCACTGCCACAGTTGAGGCAAAATGTTTTCTCTGTAGCTTGTATGAATCTTACCAGCATATATACTTTGGTGCTCTTATTTAGTTTAACAATGAAAAGCATATAAAATTAATGGAATTTGCAGAAGTGGATATAGCAGCCTGTTGATGTTTGCTGTGTGTACAAGATGCAATGTATATTGGCTTGAATACAAGCCTTTGCCTTTCTCACTTGTCCCATCCCAGGGTGTTTGTGGTCTTCATAAGTATTCAGAAACTGCATTTAATTATGATTTTTCTAGTAACTTATACAGAACTGTGTCTTTAATTTTTATGTCACATACTTTCTCTGTTGCTGAATAGTGGCTTCTAATTAAACATTGGAGTGTAAACACATGACCTTAACTCCTGGTAAAACGTACCACTGTGTGATGCTCAAGCATAATGGCAGAACTGAGCTGAGGATCGGTTGTGAGTGTCTTCAGAATGTGGTTAGGCATAAGAGTGGATGGATACTGTTTCCCTATGGTGAGAAAAAAGCTGAGCATGATTGAAAATTACGTTTGTCAGGCATGATGTTGCGATATGCAAATAGTTTTATCATAGATGCTTAAAGTTTTAAGATTTCTGATTTCTAGGAATAGTATTCTACCTGAAAATAGTATATTAATTAACCCTAAAATAAAGGGAGAGGCCTGAGAAAGTGGGAAACAGACTAGCTAAGCTAGGAGGTGTTTTTTATAACCTATAATTATTTTAATGGCACACGCAAACATTTATCTTGTTTTGGTTTTACTTTGTATACATAAGCTCAGCTAGTCTGTTCTCCATTTTCCTAGGCCTTTTACTTTGTATATATAAGAGTGGAAATAGCTTGAAACTTAACCATAAGTTATAACTCAGATCACATAAATCCTGTCTAATAAGAAGATTTAGGCTCCAGGAGGGATTTAATCTGAAGGGACTTGATCAGGTTGTTTGTATAACTACAAAATAGAAAGTATTGAGTTTCTAATTAAAATAATGCTTCTGATCCCAGAGAAAATAATTTCATTAACTTTTCAACCTGGTAGGTGAAACTATCATTAAGATATGATACATAAATAAGAGTTTGCATCTGAGTTTATATACTGAATAAATCAAATTAATCTTGGATAGCAATAATGATTTGCATGTTTGGGGTTTTGTGTTTTTTTCCAGGATTTGGTTTGGTTTTGTTTTGTTTAGTATGTGAAGTATGTGTGTAATAAGTTTGTGACTATTTATAGTATCCTGTAATCTAATTACTCTCTTAAAACTGAAATGCTTGAGTTTTTGGTATTCTCCTTCACCACCTGCCCTGCACCTTCTTAGCTGAGGACACTAATTCAGAATAATTCTGTGTAGAAAAGCATCTGATGTGGTACTGTATGTATTAGCAAGCAAAACTGAAAGGAACTTAAAATACACTGAGTAAAAACAAGTGGGTTTTTTAAAATTAGAATTTCTAAAATACAAAACTCATTTACTATCCAGGCTTTTTGTCTGGACAATAGCTTGATTATAATAATAAAAACAATGTTTGGAATGCTCTGTGTTCTGTATCAGCATCTGATTCAACAGTGCTTCAGAATTAGCTTGCTTTGAGGCCTATTCCAGAGACATTGATGTCAAAAACACCTTATTTGCTGCAATTTAATGCTGCAAACTGAATTTCTACAGTGTTATCTGGTCAGGTGCTAATTGGCTAAACATATGAACCTTCTCTTTTTTTCCATGATAATTCTCATTAATGATAATGTAGAGATATAAAATATGTGGCTAAAATCCCACCATCTCTTTTTGGTATCTAGACTACACTTTTAAGAAGTGTTTATAATTTTATTTAAATTATAATGTGTCAAAGAAGAGAAGGAAATTTCTACTGAACTTCTTGAGCTTTCTTGATAAGGCCAAACTTGCATGAAAATAGTACTTTGTGCAAGACAAACAGAATTGCTTCAAGACATAAGGGAGGAAACACTTTAAAATAATGTGCAAGGACACATAACACTTCCAGACTGCAGATCAAGGAAGTACAGTAACATGCTGGGGAAAAGAGTGTCTCTTTGATCTGAATAACTGTGAATATATTAGATGCCAGCTTTTCCTTCATGTGGTGGGTGAGTTTTTGCAGTCTTTGAAAAGGTGAATAGCCAGGGCAACAGGGCTGCCCAGTGACAGTAAACAAATGTCAGCTTTCACATGAAATGGTGGCAAATGAGTGAAGTGAGGTTATCGTAGTCTCAAGGTGTTACACAGGATAGCAAGGGGTCTACATCTTCCTTTTGAAAATGAAGCAAGGATATAAACTATTGGATACCTAATGTCAGAGCTATGAATATTAATGTTCTATTTAAGGTCACTTTTCAGAAGGAACTTGGAAAAGCCTGCTTCACCAGTCTGCTTATCAGCTTTCTAAAAAGAGATAGGGGTTGAAAAAAAAGGGTATAAACTCATTCAAATATTTCTTTTAGTTGTTAGAACTTGGTCATATTTCCCTTTGAGGCTTTCCTTTTTACTAGTATTCATTCTAATCCCTGAAAAATGTATACTTTAGGGTACAAGGAAGCAACTTCCCCTGTCAAACATGAGCAGCAAAATCCGAACCCTGTAGTATGAATCAAATAGGGCATACTGTTTGATCATTGTAAATATATTTGAGTGTATTTATTCCATATTGTATTAAAAATTGTGTACAAATTATTAGTTGTACTTAAAATAATCTAATATGTATCCAAATGTCATAATGGTACACACAGTAGGCTAAAAAAATGAATAGATTAAGGTTTTCAGTATATTTCTCTTTCAAGTATAACTTTTTAAGCATCTTGCCTGAACAGATGAGATTAAAACAATACTTTTTATCGGACAGCATACCGTAAATTTTTTAAATATTTTCTCCTACAAGTATTACTCCAAATGGCATTTAAAAGTAAAAGCTCTTATAAACCAGAGCTCATTAATAGGATCAATCTAAAAGTGTTGTATATAATGGTTTCAATGGACATGTCAGATTTACACAGTGCCCGAATAAGCACATGAAAAAAACTTACAAAGTAAACCAAAGGACTGCTAAGTCATCCATTTGTTTTAGAGAGGCAGCATCTTCTTAAGTGAATCCAGCAGCCTGTGTGAAGGACTGTTACTGCACAGTAATAGAAAGTCCCTCTTTGGTTAGTTCTGGTTTATGGACTTACCTGCAGCTCTAAACCACTCTTTGCTGAAGCAAGCGTGCTCAATGTCTATTCAGTGAAGTGACTGAGCTATGTTCAAATACAGCTAACAAAAGGGTCGTCATTTCTGCCCAGCATCCTTGACATGCACAGTCAGTAATTTCTGCCAGGGTTAGGATGATGGGCATATTCTGTAACTGTAGTTTGGGGTTCTTTTGGCTTATCCTGTGACAGGCAAGCATTGAGGAGCAATTTAGTGAATGAAGAACTAATCAGTTCTCTGTAAGAAAGAGTGGCAGCTTTATGTAGCTCATGCCCTTTATGGTGCTTAAATGTTATATTCATCTAGTCCTTATATATGCATGTATTGCTACTAGTTATTAAAGGACTTTCACATGAGAGCTTGGTCTAGCTACCTACAATACACACTAAAACAATCACAGTATCCAGGAACACTCTGTGTCATGTGGCAGTGAGCATGGTTCCTAGTAAGCATTGCTTGCAGCCTGCACACAGAGGTGAAACCAGAAAAACCCTAAACCCAAAAAAATTACTAATTAACCACTTATTTTTCACTAAATATTAACACATTAATCCTTCTGCACAGTACTTAATGTTACTAAATTAGTAGCTCTTACTGAATGAGTGAGTTAAAGCTGATACAGTCTATACAGTGCAACAAATTGTGGTTAGACAGCATAAGTACAAATTAGACCAAAGGGTAATTTATATCTTCTTGTGACCTCCTCTTGGCACGCACCCTGACCAACCAATGTGTAATTTACCATACAGACTGTTTGCATTCATGGATGGAAAACAGAAACATTGATGTGCAAGCTTGGGTAACTTCGGGTTAGTCATATGCTGAGGCAAATAATACCAAGGGAATAATAAATGTGTTGCATGCATAAGCTTTCTAATACAATATAGATTTCCTTGCACCCCTAAATAATCTTTTGCATCTGTTGATGTATATGAAACAAGTGACTTGATTAAAAAGACTTCATTTCACTTTTTAAACTATAGAGAAGCAATGTTCACCAACCAAAATAAGGTATTTATAGCTAGTATAGCAGCTAGTTCCTTTTAGAAGATGTGCAGACTGTTTTGATATTTCACACTTAAATCAGCTGTCAAAAAACATATGTTAAAATGGCAGTTACCTTCTCAGCCAGAATCCTTAACTATATAGCAATTTCTCACGGTTTTTTTGTTTGATTCATTAGCAGTTACACTGTAGCATTCAGCCTGTATCTGGAATGTGGACCAGTTTCTCCTGTGCTTTCCTCTTCAGCCAGACACTAGGGAACATTCTGGAAACAATCTTGATTTTATCTTCTGCTTTCTGAGATTGTAAATCAACGCTCTTTTGTGACCTTAATGATATTAGTAGCTTCTCAAAAATTTAGGTCCTTGTTTTGTTCACAGCTATTCATAGTCATAGTGGCGGTTCTTACATGAGAAGTTAAGCCTTGTGCACTTCATGTTGCTCATGTAAGGATTAGGTCCATAAACAGCAATACTGTTCTTCTTTCCCTTCATTTCTGTATCTATGCTACAGAGAAAGTGACATGTTCCTTATTAAAAAGAAAAATACAGCTAGGAAATGGTCATGCAATGAAATCATCATTATGATCAGAGAACAGAAAGGATATTAGACTTCTAATACATACATTTATTACTTTCAATACTTCATAATTTATGAACAGTTGTTATAACTGTTACTATATGCAGTATTATCAGAAATTCATAGAGAGCATAAGGAAAGCTGTACTAAATTAGAATACAGCCTTAATGTTTCTTCAACCCTTTATCTACTTTTCTGTAGATTTAAAGTTAGCAGACTCTTAATTGTTACTAGTCCTAAAGCTGATACAGGGCTTATTTGGGACTAAGTTCTGAGCTGAATGTAGGTTGGCAAGAATCTTTCTATGTGCAAATCTATTCTTTTAATGCTTTTATAGAGAAAAATGGTCAGTCAGAAGCTTGGGAGGAGAGAGAACAAAGAGAAGGTAAAGGTCTCTGGGGTTAGTATGGTAGCTGATGCTACCAACTGATGGTAACGATGCTGAAGTTCACAGGTGGTACAAGTCAAACCTGTGAAACCTGATTTGTAAATATCTGTGCCCACACATTAAATTCTCAGAGATGTGGAGTCTTTGCCTCTCCTTGCAGGAAAAACAGGGTGTGGCAGAGAAGGAAGAAAGGCTTTTTAAAGTTCTGAGGTTTTTTGTTTGGTTGGTTTTTTAACTGGAATGTAAGACATGATGAGAGTGACTGGAAACACTTCAGTCAGGCTGGTGAGATGCCTGGTGGCACTTACATGAATCAATACCTTCACAAATTATTAAAACTCTTTTGCAGGCATTCAGCTTCAACTTAGACTACCAGGATGAGGAGCAGATAGATGGTGGCCAGATGTAATTGCATGGTAACTGTGAGGGGAAAATGTGGGATTGTCTTTTCCCCACAATAACTCAAAATTTTTGGATTTGCAATGTCTGGAATAAGAGAAAGATGGCCCCAAAAGGAAATAACAAATTCAATGTTCAACACTGTCCTGCATGACATCCTGGTCTCTAAATTTGAGAGACATGAATTCGATGGATGGACTTCTCGGTGGATAAGGAATTGGCTGGATAGTTGCTCTCAAATGGTCAATGGCTTGATGTCCAAATGGAGACCAGTGATGAGGGGTGCTCCTTCAGGGTCTATATTAGGACCAGTGCTGTTTAACATCTTTGTTGGTGACATGGACAGTGGGATTGAGTGCATCCTCAGCAAGTTTGCTGACTACACCAAGCTATCTGGTGTGGTCAGCAAGCTGGAGGGAAGGGCTCTTGACACGCTTGAAAGATGGACCTGTACAAACTATATGAAGTTCAACAAGGCCAGTTGCAAGGTCCTGCACCTGAGTCAGGGCAATCCCAAGTACAAATGCAGGCTGGACAGAGAATAGATTGAGAACAGCCCTGAGGAAACGGGCTTGGGGGTGCTGGTTGATGAGAAGCTCGACATGAGCCACCAATGTGCATCTGCAGCCCAGAAAGCCAACCGTGTCCTGGGCTGCATCAAAAGAAGTGTGACCAGCAGATCGAGGGAGGTGATTCTGCCCCTCTGCTCCGCTCTCGTGAGACCTCACCTGGAGTACTCTGTCCAGTTCTGGAGTTCCCAATGAAAGGAGGACATGGAGCTGTTAGAGCAAGTCTGGAGGAGGGCCACAAGGATGCTCAGAAGGCTGGAGCACTTACTTTATAAAGCCAGGCTGAGAGAGTTGGGGTTGCTCAGCCTGGAGAAAAGAAGGCTCCAGGGAGACCTTATAGCGGCCATCCAGTAGCTGCGGTGGGCCTAGAAGAAATCTGGGGAGGGACTTCTTACAAGGATATGTAGTGATAGACAAGGGAGTTGGAACTAGATTATCTTTAAGGTTCCTTCCAACCCAAGCCATTTTATGATTCTATGACAAGGGGTAATGGCATTAAACTGGAAGGCGATAGATTTAGATTAGACATTAGGAAGAAATTCTTCACTATGAGGGTGGTGATACACTGAAACAGATTGCCCAGGAAAGGGATGGATGACCCCTCACTGGAAGTGTTCAAGGCCAGGTTGGACAGGGCTTTAGGCAACATGGTCTAGTGGGAGATATCCCTGCCCATGGCAGGGGGTTTGAAACTAGATGATTTTTAAGGTCACTTTTAATGCAAAGCATTCTGTGATTCTATATATAATATGAAGTTCACTGTAAGCTCTCATCTAGCTTATAGTCTCTCAACTGGAACTAAAATTTAATGAGGAGATCAACACTCTTTGTGTCTGGCAGTATGCAGTGTTAAGCTGCTTCAGTCTCAGAGTTTGTTTCACTAACCCATAGCAGAGATAATCAACCTCTTGTCACAGAGGATGAGTAGCCCAATGTCTGTTTTTTCAAAAGACAAGCATATGAATAACTGACATTTTTACATGAAGCCCAGTTCAGGCTGATACTTGAAGTATTGGAGAAGTTGGAATTAGTGAACAACCCTTTGTGAGGCCTCTTTGAACCCGTGGTGACTGCTTAAGGCACAGAGAGCAAGACTTCCTCTGGGGCCCTTGACACTCATACTCATTTTTTCATAAGACTGCTGATACAGCATCAGGTAGCTTACTCAAATAGTTTGTGACTTTTATGCTTGCTGACAAAAGAGAAGGGTGAGGAGACCACCTTATGCTCCTCAGTCTCTCCTGTGAGATTAACTTTTCCTCAGTGTATGCGTCCATATCACTAGAGACCCTCTGTCCTGGTTTGAACTAAATAGAACTAATTTTTTCTATTTAGTGGTTTTTTCTTTTCAGCTCAGTCTCTTTTAGGTGGCTGAACTTGCTGAAAACTAGCAGCATGTTTTTCCCAAACAGCGCTGCTAGAAGATATGCTCAAGGTCAGTTGTCTCATCATGGGTGCTGTGTCTGCACCTACGGGGGGAGGAAGCGAACCCAAAACAGACCAACTAGGTATTCCATCCAACATACGTCATACTCGGTATAAAGACCGAGAGATCACGAGGGTCTTGTCCCTTTTCATCCTTCTTCCATCTTGGACCCCTTCCATCTCAGACCCTTCCGTACATCTCGATCCTGCAGAGGCCGAGGCCTGAGCAGATCCCTGCTCGTTCGTCTGCTGCTGATCCTGATTTGTGTATTCTACATCCTGCTCCCACCTGCTGCTGAATTTGGTCTGGGACTTTTCCACTGCTCAGCTCCGCAGAGCCTCTGGTGATGTATTCGTCACTGGGGGATGGGTGGGGGGAGGATTTTATATTGGTTTTGTATCTATTTGTACATATTTGTATATATTTCATTATTTTCCTATTTACAATATTATCCTGTAGTATTAGTATTATTGTTTCATTAAATCTGTTAATTTATTTTCCAACCTGTAAAGTCTCTCTCCCTTATTCTCTTTTCTCTTCCCTTCTGAGGAGGAGAAAGGGGTTAATAGAGAATGTCTGTCCAGGATTTAGTGGCTGGCCCAGCCCTAAACCACGACACCCTCTCTATCAGTTCCTAAAAGGTCATGACAGCACCATAGGTCAGTCTCACAATTACTATATGAATATGAAATAGAAATGAAAGGAAAATTATGGGAATCATACCTGCTTACACTCCAAGACCTAATCTTGTTCTGAGGAACTGAGAATACCCTCAAAAATTCTGAACAGTATGAAAGCAGCATTTATATCCAATGTGTTATTGGAGCAGGAAGGCGTCATGCTTCTTGCAAGTAATAACACACACTTTCATTCTCTTGCCAGCACAGAGGGGTCTAGTGCCATCTGAGATGCTCTAGGATATTTAGTATCAGGTTCGTTAAGCAGGATCTGCCCTTCCTGAACCCATGTTAACT
This sequence comes from Mesitornis unicolor, assembly GCF_000695765.1. Lineage (NCBI taxonomy): Eukaryota > Metazoa > Chordata > Aves > Mesitornithiformes > Mesitornithidae > Mesitornis > Mesitornis unicolor. The sequence continues at coordinate 14,834 of NW_010163369.1, read as the reverse complement.
GGTCCTGATGATCTGGTTGTCCGGTAAATGGTGTGTAATGGCGCTCAAGATTATTTGTTCCATGTCCTTCCAAGGTACCGAGGTCAGACTGACATGGCTGTAGTTCCCTGGATCCTCCTTCTGGCCCTTCTTGTAAATGGGCATCTCTTTTGCTGATTTTCAGTCCACTGGGACCTCTCTGGTTAGCCAGGACTGCTGATAAATTATGAAGAGTTGCTTGGTGAGCACATCTGTCAGCTCCTTCAACACTCCTGGGTGTAACTCAGCTGGCCCCTGTAGTGGTTTAGGCCCAGTGCATAACTGAGCACCACGATTCCCCAAAAAGGGCTAGTCAAAATAAGGACTGGGAGGGCTTCTCACCACTTAAACAGGTCACAGGCAGAAGACAGACTCATCATAAGGAATTAAAAAAAAACAAAACAATTTTGTTACCACCATCAGAGTAGAGCAATGGGAGATACAACCAGATCTTAAAATCAAAATACCTTCCCCCCACCCCTTCCTTCTTCCTGAGCTCAGATTTTGTTACCGGTTTCTTCACCTTCCCCCTCCTCCTTTGCCTTGATGCACAGGGGGATGGGAGTGGGGGTTGCAGTTGATTTTCACTCCACATGCTTCTCAGGAGTAGGAAAAACTCAGCCCAGCCTCTCTCTCTCTGCTTCCACGTGGCCTCCTTTCCATAGGGGAAAAAGTCCTCAAAAGTCCAATATGGGTCTGCCCACAGCTGCAGTTTCCCTCACACACAAAACTGCTTCAGCCCAAGTCCACAAAACTCCAATCTGGGTCTGCCCATGGTCACAGTTCCCTCACACACAACCAGTCGACCCGGCTGTCGCCACGGGTTGCAAAAGGGAAACCTGGGTTCTGCGTCCTCCTCCTCCTCCCTCTCCTTTTTTTCCTTCAAACCGACCTTGGTGTTCTTCAAAGTTGTTCTCCTTGGGCCCCACTCCTTTCTCCGCTGCAGGTCTCCTCTGATGGTTATGGAGATCCCAGCTCTCTCTCTCTTTTTTTTGTGGATGAAGCTGTAGCGGAGCTTAAGCTTAAGTTGTGGTCGGGGCCGGCCAAGCCCAGCCGGGCAAGGCCAGGGCAGAGCTATCCCCACCTGGGACCGCGCAGGTCAAGTCCGGTGCCAGAGAGAACGAGGCATGCCCTGCACGCCCCTTAAATACATGAATTCGCATGGGCGCTGATTGGCTTGGCCCTGGTCAGAGGTGGGTCTGACAAAGGCAAAGGGGGAGCTTTTCAGGTAGCTTCTTAAAGGCCCATCTCCATAGCCCTTCCCCCATTACCAAAGACACAACCAAAAACCCCTCACAGAAAACCCAATACAGTCCTATAGACTTCTATATGTCTAGGTGGTACAGCAGGTCACTAACCATTTCCTCTTGAATTATGGTTGTCTCATTATGCTCACCATCCCTGTCTTTCAGTTCAAGGGGCTGGGTACCCAGTAAACAAATAGTTCTGCTGTTAAAGACTGAGGCAAAAAAGGCATTAAGCCTTTTCCTCATCCTGACTCAGTGTGTTACCCATTGCATCCAATAAAGGAGGAAGATTGTCCCTTGTCCTCCTTTTGTTGTTAATTTATTTATAAAAGCATTTTTAATTGTCTTTTACGGCAACAGCCAGATTAAGTTCTCGTTGGGCTTTAGCCATTCTGATTTTCTCCCTGCGTAGCTTCACTGCGTCTTTGTATTCCTTTGAGTGTTTTTGAGCACATTTACTTAATTAGTTATGTACTTTTCCTTTTTCTATAGTGATTGCGAAATAAAGGTACCAGGTAGGTATAAAGAATCTGATTCTGTGATGTTGGCTTCTGACCTGGATTTCTGTTATTCAGATGAAATCACTCTTATATTGAATTTTAAATTTATGTTGTGTCTACAGTCACAGATTTCTTTGATAGAAAACTTTGTTGTTAATTATATCCATATCTGTCCCAATCCCCATAATCTTCTTTCCAAGCCAATTGATATTTCAGTTTTGATATAGGTACCAGATACTTCTAAGTGTTCTAGCTAAGAATTTAACAAGATAATAAACAGAGTGCGTTTTCAATTTGTAGTTTTCTGTGTTTGGAATTTGCAAACAGGCATAGCTTTCTAATTAGAATAAGTTAGCCTTTGATTCTTAAACCATTCTCCTTTTATTAATGTAGAATTTTTTTATCTCTAATTTTCATTGGCATGATCTTTAAAAAGTTATTTGCCTCTCCTCACCCTATATGGCAAATGATTACAAACCCAAGTACACTCAGTGACTACTTCTCTGCTAATTTTTATGTTAGCAGAAGATACAATTTTAATATCTAGTAAGTTTAAGAAGACCATTTTAAGCTTTCTTACACTAGTAAATTAACAAATACATCATTTTTATCAGTTCATAAAAAGTAAGTTATTACGGAATTTTGAGGAGTGCATTTTTTTAGAGATGAAGAAACTTAATAATTGCTCTTAAGTGCAGAGTAAACCAAGAAATCTAAAATACAGAGCCAGGGTGAGGGTTTCTGCAATGAAAACAGCACAAAGACTCTTTTCACAGTGGAAGCAGGTACTCTTCCTGTGGTAAGAATTCACGATGCCCATGTGATCCTAGAATAATCAGAATTACATCTAATAACCTAAATGTGGGATCAAATAACTTTATATTCAAAGTATAGGCAGGCAATATTCCATGGGAGATCAAGATACTCTAAGTATGTGTTTTGAAACTGAGATAGATTTACAAAGAAGACATGATGTCTTAGTTGTTCTTTGGCTTTGCTTATACTTTTTTAAATTTTAGTTCCACTTAAGATAATCAATTAAACAAAGTTAAAGCTTAAACAAAAGACAATGAGAAAGAGACACAGCCAATAATTTCTTCCTCTTGGACACAAAAAAGCCTTTGAGAAGTTAGAATAAAATGTAGAGGTCCCTGCAAACTTTTAAAATTTCTGTTATTAAATCAGCCATCCTTTGAATTCAGTGACTAGTTTTTGCAATGATCTATGTAAAGTGTGGATGAAGACTGTAGGCTTTGAACTCATTAATATCTTAAGTCCATTGTGATGCATGCCAATGATTTTTTACCAGCCTCAACAGCTGATTTTACTGTTGGTATAGAGGGTTTATGACATAGCTGATCAGCAGATTAAGCCAGATTTTGCTTTTAAACACATGGATATTATTATGAAACTTTTTCTTCATTGGACTGGGGACAAGCTGATCCTCTTATGGTAATCTTAGTTGTCTGGTCAGATGAATTTTTAAATCCAGAGTGGGGAAAGCACAAGATTGGATTTCTACATCCTGTAGCTGTCAATGCTGTTGTCCAGCACAGAGGTGGGCAGCTAGTGCTGGCAAAACAGCCCCTGCAGCAGCAAGCAGAGACTGTGAATGGGTCTGTGACCAGCCCCACCGAGTCATGCAACTGTCCCATGACATTTGCTTCTCAAGCAGTCATTCGCTTTTTCCTGTAGAAGAAGGCAACAGCCTGGACTGAAGTGTCCCGTGGGCTGGATGGGTTTATAGGCTGCTACCAAAGAGCCCACTGTGTACATCAGTATAAAGGACCCACTGTGGCAGGAGGGAGATGCTGAGCTGCAGTGGTACTTCAGTCACAGCTATTGATCTCCAGCTATAACTTTATTCCTGTATAAAACAAATACTCTATTAATTTGTTAAAATTGATAAGGAGTATTCTGAGATATCAGCAGCCCTGCATTATTCAGACTTTGAAGGCCAAAAATTGGATTTAAACTTTTTTTCCTTTTTCTGCAGGTGTTTTCCTTTCAATAGACAGATTGTGTATGAAGGTCTACGTTCTTTCATATCATACTTGTGGTACATCATGTTAACACATGACTTTAGTAAATCTAAAGATTATTTTAAAAGCAATGTATTGAAGAAATTCATTGGCAAATGGTTGAGAAATACCACTGGAGTTTCTCCAATCACTGCTCTTTCCAGTACTATTTCTTGTCTATGGAGTGGATTTCAGTATCACATCTGACACGTTATCATGCAGAGTGTTGTCTCTAACACATGTTTTAGGTGTCTACATTAGCAGTAGTTGTGTGCGAATAGTAAATTATTCTATTCATTTATTATTCTTGTTGACTAGTAAATTATTTTAATGATGTTGACGATCCTATTCATGCATTACTTGAAAGTGATTGGAAGCAAATTGCTGTCAAAAAGGCTTTGCAGCTGCAAAAAATGACACTTCTACTTTTATTGTATCCCCTTTACCCCAAATAGAATATACCATTTCTGTCTTTCCACTTGATTCAGCCAGCTGTCACTCAGAGATCTGCAGGAAATTACAATGCACTCACATCATATCCCAGCTGCCTGTGAGAGACAATTGTTTTGTAGTGCAGTGTGTACAGGATAAGCTCTGAATATCCATCTCCCACTAGAAACCATTCTTTCATTGACCACACTTTTTCAGCTAAATTATCCATGATCCCAGTACATATTAATCTAAGAAGAGGTTTGCATGATCTCTGTAACACAGGACTGTGTAAAATGAACATCTCACTAATATTTCCAATGATTTTGTTTCAAAATTGAATTAGAAATAGTTTGATTTACTTCTCAGATCAATAATTTATTTTGTAATGAGCATATTATGTCAGTTGTATAATTACAGATGGGGAAACAAAATTGTTGCTTTTCATACCAAGTGGTCTGTGGCAAATACAAAGAATGCTTTCTAAAAGGCACTTATTTTCTAAGAATACATAATTTTCATTTAGGGTGCCTTGAATTGTGATATTATTTCCTGGTCTATTTTAATCATTAATTGTCCATGTGTTTAGTATTTTATGAAGAACAAGTCATTAAAGGAATATGCAGAAAAAGGAAAAAACTATGATCTGGAAACAGCAGAAGTTGGTTACTTCCATCTGTGTAACCCAGGCTGAGTTGAATCATACAAAATTTTATGACTATTCTGATGTCTTCCCTTTCTCCTGATCAGATAGGAAATACAGCAATTATAAACTTATTAATCATGTACTCTATAAAGTCACAAAAAAAGGCGACACTTTGCAGGGGGTTTGAATGGAAAGCAAAGCTTATGTTTCTCTTACTGAAATCCAGGTAGCCAAAGGATTATTGGCAATTTTACTATTTATTTTAGACATAGTATATATGGTATTACAGATTAAATATAAATGAATGTAAAAGAAAAGAGTGATTGAACTATTCCTCTTTAATAACATCATCCAAGTCTTCAGCTGAGCATTAGTGATACTCAAGAGATGAGCATCTTGAAGTACATGGCTTGCCGTGTCCATGCAAGCAAATTCTGAGGAGCTGCTGGTTTTACTCCCTGCCAAGGGCACACACATAGACAGTGGATCTTATAAACTGCAATGCTAGTCTACAGGGAAGTTAGTGTAGCTTTAAACCATGAGTTATTTCTGTGGTGTGATTTTTGACAGTTACCTTTGTTCTGGAGAGAGATTCTAGGTTTTAAGACAATTTTGGGAAAATCTGAATCTTGCCTCTTTAGCAGCATGACAGACATCTCCCTCTGTCTATTATTATTTCTTCTTCGTGTTTTAAACATAATTTAAACAATCTTTTTCACACCTATTTCTCAGTTTTCTTTTAAAACTCATGCTGCATTATCATGTCCAGTTCTCAAAGTAATTATATACTGTTATATACTTTATTGGTAATATTTCCCATTATCCATGGCTCTGAATTATCATCTACTAATTATTCAATGAACTTTACATTTTGACTTGTGTATCTGTATGTTTATATGCATTTTCTTTTAATCACTAATTATAATGGTATACGATAGAGCAGTTTTTCAACCACTCCCTTGCTTTCAGTATGGTTTTCAAAATTATGTCTTACTTTCCTTATGTATGGTTGGGTTACACTGTGATGCTTTAGGTAAGGAACAGTTGGCACGAGCTGGAATGTAGTTCACTGATGCAAAATGATGTGTTCAATTTGTCAAACAGAAGCTTCCAGTGTGATTTTTCTTTATAGTATCACTGAGATTTACCAAAATAAGATATGATCCTTATTTACATTGACACTGAATTATGGCTTTCAAAATATTAATGGTATTAATGGAAGTTTTACAGTTTTTTCTCCCCCCCCCCCAGCTCATAACACAGAATGATTCTGTTTCTTTCATCCTTTTTCTTTCTAAGGGATAGTCCTTAACACCCTTGTTTCAGCTTCATGCTACGACCTTCAGTGAAGTCAGTAAATATCTTTAGAATCAATTACTTTTAAATCATATGGTCTTTATTGTGAATTAGAATTCTCTTTTGAAATAGGAAGAAGGAAGATTAATTTAAATGGTAGCTGTTCCTTTCTACAAATCTGTATTTCTTGATACAGAAATTTAAACCTGAAACTGGTCTGAGTTTTGAAACCATAAGAACTGGAAACCTGAATAAAAATCTTAACTTAATGTGTTTTTGTGAGTGTAGTCCATCTAATTGTACGTGTTAGTAGATGAACTATTTATAAACTAGCTTAGATGTATCATACTGTGGGTATTTGAGTGCACTTCAGCATAGCTGAGATGCTAAGGTATAGAGGCATCATCATAATTAAATGCATAGTAGGTAGTTATCAAAAGATTGAAGACTGGATTTCAAGCTTATTTTCCTAGAGGTGCACAGGTTTTCAGATAATGAAATGAAAATGAACTTTTTTTTTCTTTTAAAGGTGCTCATGCTTCTCACTAATTTCAGTTCAACTAGAAATACACAGTAACCTGAAACAGGCCATTATTTTACTTAAGAAGTATAAGTTTACATAATTTAATCAAAATTATGATGGTTCTGCTTACTAATTATTAGATTTAATTGAACTTACCACCTTTTCTTCATATGAACAACTGCCCTAATTGTTCCCTACAATTTCTCCCCTTCCTGCTAAGTGGTTTCTCTGACCTTAAACTCCCAAAACACCCCATAATACTCTCATCTTTTTAACTCAGTGTTCCCACAATGTCTCTTGGTTGGCTTATTGCTGACTCTGTCTTTTGAACACTGAGATAGCTTTTCCCATGTAGATGCCACCATAGATTATTTGCCTGAAATAGGGCTTCAATTCACTCTGTCTACTTTTGAAACAAAATTTACGTATTACACACTTATACTGATTATATTTCTAGTTTTGGTCATTCTTACAATAATAACGTGCTTTATAATCTTGTACGTCAAGGGAACAGCGTGTAATGCAGCTGATTAAAGCTTAACAAACACTGAGGTTTTGTTTGAAGGGTGAAGGTATGGAGAATATAATGAAGATTCAGATAGTGGCCATGTCTGTGCTGAATACTAATAACTTTAACCAAGTACACTCAAAAAATAACTGTGGCTTAGCTTGTAGAATAAGAATGAAAAGGAATGGTGGTTTTAATCATCATAAACCTGGTGAAAAGAATGGAGAACAGGTCTTATGAGGAGCAGCTGAGGGAGCTGGTGTTGTTCAGTTTGGAGAAGAGGAAACTGAGGGGAGACATTATTGCCCTCTACAGCTACCTGAAAGGAGGTTGTAGAGAGGTGGGTGTGAGTCTTTTCTTTCATGTAACTTGTGACAGGAAAAGAGGAAATGGCCTCAAGTTGCACCAGGGGAGGTTTAGATTTGATATTAGGAAAAATGTGTTTACTGAAAGAGTGGTCAAACACTGGAACAGGCTGCCCAGGGAGGTGGTGGAGTCACTATTCCTGGAGGTGTTCATGAAGCATGTGGATGTGGCACTTCAGGACATAGTTTAGTGGGCATGGTGCTGTTAGGTTGACAGTTGGACTTGATGATCTTAGAGGTCTCTTCCAACAATAATGATTCTGTGACTTAGATTCTGAAAGACCTCATGAAGGATACATTTTCCACCTCTGGGAGAAGCTTGTGACAACTTAATGGAATACTGACAGTCTGCATATTGAATATAATGTCATAAATGGTGGCCTTTTGGTTCAAGGGGAATGCTTAGAAAGCCATTGTGAGAGAATGTGCTGGAAAAAAAGTTGTTCTTCCACCTTGTATAACTACATGGTCATTATTTTCTCACTAGTTTTCCCACTCTAGTCTATACTGTTGAGATTTTTAGAGAGTTACACATCAGTCATCTAGAAAAAGTAGAGAAGGGTCCTTTCCTTCTAGAAAAATTATGGGACTTCTTTTAGATGACTGCTTGTAGATGGAATTCCTCTTGAAACTAGTAGGCCCTAAAATTGCCATAAGTTTGCGTAGTTGACGTTTTAAAATTTGAAGCTTTTGTGTGAATTTGTTTAATGCCATTTGAGGGACCACCTACAAACCATGTATAATAGCCTTGGTGATTCTTACACTTCAAGGATCAGTGTTTGAGACCTACTGTTTTCCTCATTGTTTTAGCAGGAATTAGATATTTAAACATTCATTGCACACACTAGCAATTCTCTTATTTATTCTCTTAGTTATCTTACATATACATCTTAAGTAGAGACAAAAGAAAATAGGTGAGAATTAATTAATTTTTTTTCACAATCATATCTGAGAAAATGAATTTAACTTTTTTTCCCTGAACTAACTTCAGTCTTCCTTTGAAATGTTTCTACAAGTAACTGATAGTCTTTGCTACTAAGCATTGTTAAGCTAGAGTTGAAGGCGGAAGTGTTGTTCAGTTTGCTCACTTTTGGTTCATTGACACCTTGCTTGACTACAGAAAGTGCTTGGACTTCTTTAAACAAGGACTTCTTCATGGTTATAATCTTTCAAAAATCAGTATCAAAGCTTTTTGTTTTCTTCTACACTATACCAACAAAACAGTAATAATAGGTCTTCTTCACAACAGTTAGGGTTTCTTTTGTTCTTTTCCTCTTTTAAATATATTCCTTAAAAATATTACATTTACTTTTTATTTAAGTAGTTTTTTGGTTTGTTTCTTTTGGGTTTTTTGTTTTTGTTCCCCATCCCTCTCAGGAATTCTGACATTCTGTTTCTGCCTTCCTCTGCTAATGCATACTTGACAGTTTAGACAAATCTCTTCATTTTTATATCTCTATGCTCTTGCCAAAATTGGTTCTCCTATGGTATGATTCAGCTTAATTTCATTAGGAAGAACCATAATGCTTCACATCCCCTTAAGGGAGAAGACCACTTTATTTTTGTTGCTTTTTATTATTATGCCTAATCCTAAATTTCTAGCTAAAAGTCATATTGTATCATGGATCGCAAAGCTAAATGCTTCATTGAAATGACTGTCACAGAGTAGCAGAAAACCTGATCTATGGATCAATTGAAGAATTAAGACTGAATTGAGAATAGAAAAGCATTGAGAATCTGTGGAAAGACTGGCACTCAGGAGAACACAATCATGGTCACTTGGCAGCAGACGGCTGGGTGAGATGCAGGTGGAGGATTCTGCCCATTATTTTCAGTCTGATCGTAAATAAACTATGGTAATGCTGTCTGAATATGATTGAATTACTCACTGTGGTCATTTTAGTGGGACAGAATACATGAAAGACATTAGTGAGCTGCTGCAACAGATTTATTTTGTCAATACTTGAAAGGATCAGGCTGCTTTGGCTTAGCAATTAATTTGAGCAGAACCTTGTGCCTTCACAGTCATGAGAAGAATGAAGAGAGAGAGAGCTGGAACTGGGTAAGGATGATACTCAGTAAGTTACCACATTTCTTTTTCCTTCCCATTGCACTCTATCACCTCATTTTTTCACCTGCTTTGGACAGAGCTGAGTATATTTCGTCTAGGAATAGAGTGTTTTTCAACTTGATATACTTGCTTGGGAAAGTGGGACCTAGTAGTATATACCTCAGAAATCCAGCCACAGATAGCTGCAACTTGACTGCATTTGGCAGGGCAGCTTTCCTGTTTCTTAACTCTTCCTTTGTTTCTTAACTTATAGTGAATATCCTGAGAAAAGGAAGTATTTCCAGGCATGTTTTATACTATGTACTATTTAAAAATTCAGCTGTAAACATAAGTAAAACTGAAAACTGAATTCCTTAAAATAGTTGGTGCTGAAAATTTTAAACTACATTGCTGCTTTTAAGACAGCATTGTGACAATTCTGGCAGAAATATGACAGCATTCAGTTTAATGACAATGATATTTAATAGGACTGTGTCTTCAACTGATGCTGCAAGAGGAATTATAAATTGGTCAAAAACTGCAAGGGCCTTCCCTTTTTTCTGCCAGTAGTAATTTCATGACCACACTGGATAGATAGCCTTGTCTCTCCACTTGTCTGTCTTGAAATGACAGAGGCTGGTCAGTCCTCCATTCCCAGCCCAAGCAGTTTTCATTGTAGAAAGTAAGGGTTCAGTGCTCTTGAGCTTCCTGAAATGTAGTGCTTCAGACTGTATTTCTTTTGTCTGACAAGATTTAGGAGGTTACTAGGTTTTCTGTTTTATAAGGGCCTATTAGATAGATAATAAACCTTGACCTGCAACTAATCAGCCCAATTATAGACCAGTAATACCCTAAAAACTGCAGTCAGGCAAGTTTCAGACATTTATTAACTGGAGATTAAAGACTAACAGCAACCCAAGAGTACAAATTAGAGGATAGGTTTGTAATAGTTGTCAATAGCTGAATACCAGCTATACATGCTACATCTGATAAAATTTTTACTTCTAATATAGTTTTTTTTATCTTCTTTCATTTCTTCACATTTTTCATACCAGTTATAAGCTACCCAAATAGATCATCTTGTTAACACTCCCCGCCCCCCCCCTCCCCCGCTTTTGGAAAAGCATTCATAAACAAACATTAAAAAAAAAATCCCAGATGACTCTGGAAAAATGCAAATCCTTCCTTCTCGTTTCCATTTAGTCCTTGTTAGCTGAAGCATGTCTTCTTAAGAATCCCTTCGCTATCATATTTTGTTATGCTAGCACTATCAGAGGTAGTAAATTTGTAAGTTTGGAACTTGTGTACACAGCTGTTACTCTCAAAAATCACATGCACTCAAAAGAAAGCTGAGTGTAAGCCATTCCTGTGTAAGTGGGGGAATGTATGGATTGATTTATCAGGGGGTCATTTAAAATATTTTAAAAAGAACTAATGACTGAATATAAATGTGACAACTATTACATTTATTTTGTACCATACATATATTGCAATCTTGGTTTAAAAAAAATTCTAGCCTAACCCCCTAAAAATTCTCCAAAGCTCTCCTAAAACTTGCCCAGCTTGAGACCTTTTTTCAACAAATATTCCAGGTGGTCTTTCTTTCCCATATGTATTTTTCCAAGGTTATTGTGTATTTTGCAGAAATATTACAATTTGTACATATTGAAGGCATATTTTTTAGAGATGAAGTATGAATACTCAACGTCCCAGGCTATTTCCTTTTTCTGTTACTGGAAAATTAATCTAGCAGGTACAAACTTATATATGTATTTAAGTCAGAAATATATGTTAAAAAGGCACAGATATTGTAGGAGTGGCTGGTATACACTGAGTATCCTTGGTACTTCTATTAAATATAATGGCTTATATGGTTCCTGACAAAATTACAGAATTGGGCTCTGGTTTCATATTATGTAAATTATAAGCACCAGATTGTTTGAATTTAACCTTTCTTGTTGACTTTCATCTTATTTTGAACACTGAGAAATTAAACTAAAGCTAAATGCCTGGAGATCATAATATTTTTAGATCCCCGTCATCTTGCCAAGTGAAAGAGTTTTGAATGACCTTGTGAAGAACATATGAGAAAATTGCCTGCTGTAGATAACACAGTAACTGTGACCAAGGATAGAAAGGACATACAGTTCTTTATAGTGAACTTTTTACTGGCTAGTGACATTCTATTACTGGCAGTTTGAGGCTGAAATGAATATCAGACAGTTTCAGCAAAAACTCTATCTTTCACATCTAAGGAAAGCCATGCACCTTTTGATTAGTACTGCATCAGGCTATTCACCAGAGATTCAAACACTTGCAAACAAGTCTCTTTAGATAAGGATGAGTTAACTAGCCTTTTTGACGGTTCAGTTCAGCATGCAATGGAATCAAGAATCCCATTCGTACCCTTTTCATTTACTTTTTATTTTCTTTCATCTCAACCAGCACAATCTCTTTGGACTAAAAAGCTTATAATTTATCTGAGCGTGAAAGCACTGCTGTGTTTACTGGGCACCTTGTTCTTATGTTTTTCCTAACATTTATTAGAATATGTAGCATACAAAACAGAATATAGGTGCCATGACCTACATGAACCCAAATAAACAGCTCTGCATCAATATGGCTGATGAATATGGCCAATTCCAGTTCTTTTTTTTCACAAAAGCTTCATACATTCTGTTTTTAAATTCTCTGCAGGCTGGCCCTTTAAGCAAGAAATGTAGTGAAAGAAATTTACATTTCATCTCTGTTGCTGTCAGCTGGCATTTCTGACAGTAACTCTAAGACTTGGTGAGAAACAAAGTATTTTGGAAATAATTCTCAGAAATCCACTAAACAATAGCTCAAGTCCCCTCGATGAACCCTACATCAGAGATAAGCTTTGAGAAGCCTGCCCAACTTGAAGTATTCTAAAGAATAGACTGTGAAATATTTCATTACTATATAAAAACAGGTAAGTCTTTGTGCAGCATAATCCAGGATGTAGAAGTACAGTTATTAAAAAGCATTATAAACAAATAACATATTAAAATGCTCAATGTTTATGTGATAGAAAAAAATCAAATGAGAAGTTAGACAATCTATCTTAGCAGGGTCCAGAGTAGTATTATACCTATTCACCTAATTTCATATATTAGAAAACAAAGTTATGATTCCTTGAAATATCCTTTTTGTATGAATGAGTTTGGTTTATGAAGTTTTCTGCAATTCATAGAATTTAGTCATCTTTTGTCTACTAAGCCTACTCCTGGGGGGCAGCCAGGAGAGAAATAAAAGTCTCTAATCTTAGTCTTTCTCTGTGGAATACATTATATGAGTATAATCAACTATAGAATGGCATCCTAGCACTGTGAAGTCTACTTTCATGTTGACTGCACATCACTTTCACTGATGGAAATAAATATATTTCAATATGAAGACAGCACTGACTAGGAAGAAGTTTAGAGTGTCTATCTTCCATATTTTGTCAGCAAACCTTTTAAAAGTGGTAAGTTTTTGCAGGTGATTAACAAAGGAAAGGGCTTAAGCAAACATAAGCTCTGACATTTGTTAGTGGTCTTTCTGTGAAAATACGGTTTTCCAAGGAACACCTTGTAGTTGCTCCTAAGTTACAGCAACTGGCAGATAGTGGTGTGCCAGTAGTCTTTGAGTCTTATTCTTGCCATAGTATTGCACACTGTTGGCAAAAGCAGTTTTCAAAAACTTTTGTAATGTAGGTGCCATCTTGGTAGAAAGATTATCTTGTGTACCCGCTGAGATCACTCCTTATAAAATTATAATTGTCTACTAAAATAAATAAAACAACACATAACATTATTAATAGCAGATGGAGATAAGGGGAAAATCACCAGTAAAAAATGAACAGTTTGCTACAAAAATTACTCTGTGGACAGTGGAACTGTGTGGAATATTTTACTTTATTTTGTTCTTGTTATAATGTATTAGTTTAATGTACATCACTGTAGTGCATTCAGCCTTCCAGTAACACATAAAGCACAGCAACAGGAGTGTGTGTTTTTTCTTACAATCTATGGTGGAAGTATTTCTAGTCTCTTCTTTAAGGTCTGCTTATAGTTGATAAAGTATTTTTACAGTGTTTTTATGTCTTGGGTGATCAGTCAGCAAGTTCAAGTAGTAGTTTTCAAACCATCAGCTTTGGAAAATGGTGCTATCCTGTTTTCATTCTTTTGTCAAATACTAAAATTAACTTAACACATTGCTGTTGTCATGGATGGATAAGTAACTTTCATTTCTTCTGTCTGCATTTTTTTTTCTCTAGAACATGCAACAAAAGGAGAGACTTCACATTTGGAAAGTTTAACTTCACTGCTGAACTTCAGAGAGTACAAAATTAACACTAATAGTTTATCAGTCACGGTATTTTGTTTTTCAGTTTGAAGCTTTGATTTTCTGCAGTGTTTAATTTGTGTATGAGCAAAGTTTGTAGCTGTTTAAGAAATTATACATCAAGTTTTTATTCCTTTGCGATACTTCACATTAATCAAACTGGTTTTCTGCTATCAAAACAGGTATTAAAATAAGGAACTGCAGGGTGAAGTTATACAGAATGTAATTTGATTCCTCAATTTACACACCTAGCCAAGTCTGACACACTATGAAGATGTCATCCAACAAGTGTGATTCCCAACTTGTCCAAATCAAAGCTTCTAAATGCTGACTGTAGGAATGCAACTTAATTGATGAAAAATTATTTGCAATGTATAAGTTCCCCAGTTTTGTTGTCTATTTATCTATTATGATGTTCCTCCTTCCCATTTCTTTATTTCCTTTGGCAGATTTAACCTTCTTCCTATCTCATACACTTTCTTCCCCTCTTCAACTGAGTATTTCGCAATTATTTTTTTTCTTCACTGCAGACATGCTATCCACCTCTGAGACCTCCAATAGTCTCCTTTCCTGTTCCTTAGCTCTGATGCAAGAGCTGTCAAGCATTGCAACCCTGCACATCTTTGTCAACCCTGTCACACCTTGCCACGACTCTTGTATCCAGCTGGGTTGCTGGAGCACCTTGCTCTGTTGATAGCCCCACAGCTTTCCTCCATTTCTATTGCTGAGGCATTGCCAGAACGTGGCTAGAGAAAGGAATATACAATTTTAATAATGCTCAAGAAAATGCAGGGAGAAATGCTAAGAAACATGTTATGAAGACAGCCAGCATAAAACCTTATGTTCTTGGAAATAAAATGAAATACTAAAAGATAAATATATAT
>NW_010163368.1:2601-10072 GCF_000695765.1 Mesitornis unicolor | reverse complement strand
TTTAGAAAATAATATGTTCGAAACCTCTATGGCCCAGGGCAAAAATACAAAACTGAAATGACTGTGATTTAATGAAGAAAGGTATACAGCATTATGTCATTTAGCACAATAAAGCTATTAAAACTGGTTTCAGGAATGTAGACTGGCTACAGAGAATATGTGCCTTCTGCCTCTTGCATGTTTAACTTTAACAATAAAGAAAATTGTTATTTGATTCAAAGATATGTGGCATCTTATCTCCTACCTGTGTCAGCAGGAGCTACAGATGTCTGCAATCTTGAACTAACTTCCATTAGAAGTTGAAAATACGCTTATAGATGTTTAAATTTTGTACAGTGCACATAAACTTACTTCCCAAGCAAGAGTCATATGTGCAGTGAATGAAACAGGAATTTTGTACAGTAATTATACTAAGACATCCTTACTTTTTTATCTTCAATGTTCCACAGATATCATTAGTATACACAAATTATATTTATATAACATACAGCTACAACGGTCAACGCATGTATATACCCACAGGCCTTAGCACTAACGTTAACTGCTGTTTTTCTAAGCATAATGTGAGCATTTTAATGTGCATGAGAGGTACCCAGTTCACACCCACGAGGTTGTTCACTCTTTGTCATCTGACCTGACAAAAGATATTGCCTTGCAACCAAAACAAACGTCCCCTCAGAAACCTTATTTCCTTTCATACCATGGGCTACCACAGCTATAACAAGGTAACTGGCTGCAGCAAGATGCACATTTGCCAGTGTGACACCTCCATTCTCCGGTTTTGGGTTCTAGTTGTTCTTTGCTCCATCGTCAGCATCAAGCACCCTCTGGTGTGAAGTGCGGGGTGTGATGTGTCAGGGTGCGGGAGTCAGAAGGCTGACTGTCTGAGAGAGGGTGTAAGATGATGAAAAGAAAACCCACAGCAGAAAAGAAGGTGGATTTTTAAAATCAAATGTGTGGCGGAACATCCACAACCACTTTTTTCCCAAAGGAACTGAGCTTTCTATTGGTCCAGAAACACACTGTGCTGGGGTGTTTGCTGTATAAGTTCTATCAACCTTGACGGCATCTGCTGCGAGTGGGTGGTGCCCTCCAAAAACCCCAACCAACAAACCAGTGCAAGGCAACTCAATTATTGTGAAGCTTCCAATACATAGCACCACCAAACCACGGTGTATTCACAAAACTGTTCTATTTTGGATGTTTGGAAAGCAGATAAAAACTGAAGAAGTTGATTTCATGGAACCATTGTGAAGATGGACTGAGCCACAACTGCATTCACATTCACCTAGCAAAATGAACCAATATTCTGGATACAAACTATGAAAACTAGGCTAAAGTAAAAGTCAGGAGCATAAGAGGAAGTCCAGCTCCATCAGGTGCCAAATTATGCTTCCTCTTAATTCTACTGCCCATTCATACATGCATTTTTGTAAAGTGTTATTCATCTACTGATTGCATTCTTGGTTTAGATTAAGTTAATTTTATCGATGCTGAATTCAGCCAGCTAATCTTTACTATTTCTTTTCAATGGGTTTGATGCAATACATTTTTATTGCTGAGATAAGTATTGATTAAAGCCTCTGCCTCCACTCATTTTGATTGCCTCATGTAATTAGGAAGTCTAATAAGAGTATGAAGTACAAATAACATTTTACATTTGCATGGAGACCTGTGAATGACCTTTACAAATAGAATATACTTTGAAATACACCTGCCCTTCAGGTAAAGGACAGCAAATAAATACAAAGCCAGTAGACATCTCAAGGCATAAACAAGGAAGGTTCTAGAAAGCGCTGTGAAGTAGCATGGTATCTTCAAAGTATGGCCAGAATAGAATGGATTCCCATGAATCAAGTCTAACCTGCCCTGCCTAATGCAGAAAGCTAAGTTTATACCATTTAAGACAATATTTTAATCAGTGATTTGAATTTTTTTAAGCAATGCCACAATTGCAAAGACACCAATCCTGCCCCACGCTGTAAGGTGCGGGTGGGCAGTCACAGAGCACCACTACAGCAGTCAAGGGTTTATGTAAGTGCAGAAACACTACCACAGAAAAACAAGAGGAAAGTCAGGGCCCAGCAGACTCAAATAGGCAGAGAAAATTTGCCATATCTGACCAGACCATTTATTCATGTAAGCCAAGACCCTGTTGGCAGCAACTGCCAACACTTGTTGACTCAGCTGGGAGTAAAAAGAAAAGGAATGGCTGATGAATTTTTTTTCCATATTGTCTGAAAACTAAAGATCAGATTTCGCACAGATACAATCTCCTTTGCTAGACAGTCTCCCAAGTGACTTTATAGCAGCATTTAATGACATTCAGCTTTTGTGGAATAGTTGACTACACTAATTACAAGTGCAAAGAACAGAACTTTGAAATCTATTCTGTGAATGGATGCAGATAAGTTTTCAGATAATGCATTTTAATGGCCGAAAAACTGTTTGATTCATTTTATAAAGTCTGAGAAATCAGGTTTACAAAGCACCAAGCAGGCCCATTTTCCTTCTCTCACCCAGGGTAGGAATGCATTAGTCATTTACTGTACTGTACTGTACTATGTTTTCTAGCCCTGTCTCATTTTAAGCACAGCTTCAAAGATATGAAGCATCCCAGACTTTCCCCTTGGGAAACTACTCCAAAGCAGTACAGAGGTTTATTTCTGACATTTAATACAATCTCTCTTCCTCAGCTTCCTCCCATTGCACTCACTCTGTCACCTTCTAACAAAGTTTGAAAATAAACAGACATGGATTCTCTGAAATCTTGATTAAATTTTGGACACTGTCATCCATATTCTGAAAAAAACATGTTACGCCACCCCAAGCCTATCCTGCCTTATTTCTAAAAGGCCATCCCCAAGGACACACAGCCAGACTTAGAGTCACTTTCCTCTCTTAAGGAACTTCAGCGAAAAAGGAAATTAACAGCTTTCTCCAACAGCCCTGGCTGGGAAAGGCTATAGAAATACGACTGCAGTCAAGACATTTTTCCGTAGCCCTTCATCAATCCCAAGCAAATTCACTTACCAGAGACCTCTGCTGATCCTCAGCAGTGGAGGAGAAGTTAGTGTCTATTTCTCATCAAAGTATCCTGTTGTATGAGTAAAATTGGTTTTCCAAAGCAGATCTGATCTATCATATATTCTATGACACAGATATATTTGAAAATGGTATCCAATCATAAGAAAATAATTATTTCAGTGAAACAAAGGTGAAACAGGTTATGAGGAGATTTGCCAAATACCAATAGCTGAGATTCCCAACTCCCTGACTGCGTAGTTGCTGCATATTGCACTGCATGTTATACAGCAGAAATTCTGCTTTTTTACATCTGATGGACAAGAAAATGGCATTGCTCTCTCCAGATTGCAAGTACAAGTGAAATCAGGAGATAAAAGAAGATTTACAATGACGTTTTATGTGGACGAATTAGAAGAACTTGTTCCACCATATAACTTATACAATATGCCATCCTTAAAGGTGCACACAGGCTCTAGGATACCTTTCTGCACTGTGCAAACACTTACAGAAAACAGAAATTAAGAGCTCTTTAATAAGTAACTGTTCTGTAAGCTCCTGATGTGCCACAGGGAGAACCCACATTCTTCTGCTCTATTTATTGGAAAACTGCATACCTTAAGGGGGATTTGAAGGCACTGTAGTGCACCAAGAGTTGCACAAAAAACTGAAGTAAAACACAGCATTTATGTACAAAAACTACAAAGCCATCAGATAAATTAACTACACTTAGTAAATGGCAAACAGGCTGTACATAACCTGGCCCAAAGTCAAAAATATTGTATTGTTGCCCACAGAGCAACAAGGAAGGAGATTAAGATCTGAGATTATCTTCTTCCTCCTTGGGGAAAAAGCAGTCGACACACTTCTTCACCATGTGGTGATGTGCTACTGTAACTACAGTGTGAAGCACACAGGCAGCGAGGTGTTGTCAAGGTTCTGCCCATTCTCTGCCCTCTCCAGTCCTTTCCTGACTACTTGAGGAGACATCAGAGATGGCAGGATAGGATCTGATAAAAGTACGATTATTCTAAAACAGAAAGGGCCTTTTTATTCGAAATAGCACGTTGGTGATGCACATATTCCTATCTGCCTCAACAGGTTTCTACAGCTCTGCAGTTGTATAGTTTTGGGTTATAGTATAGCAAGATTCCAAGCTTGTAAAGCTCTATTAGTGCCACAACCACTGTTAATATTCCAGACTTGTTTGTACAGGCGTATTTCTCTTCTTGTCTTGAGAACCAGCTCATATTAAAACACACAATGTAACTCGGCCACAGCCTCTTCTGGGAGAAATTATTACCAGTTGCTTGTACCATTAAACTGACTACATCCCTATCCATGCATTTTCTCCACATAAAGTCTTTCATTGAAAAAACAAAACAAAACAAAAACCTCAAACCACCAAGTTTTTTAGCCAGAGAGCTTAATGTTCTATTATGCTATTAACAGTCCTGAACAAAAAAGGCAGACACATTCATGTATCTGGTACATCTCTAGCTGTTTTTCCATTATGTCTCTCTTTTTCTGCTCCTCCTCCCCTTCAGCTTGGGGAGCTTTTCATTTTACTCATTTTCCATATTGTTTTCACTGTAATAATTATGAGCAGCAAGTAAAAGAACACCGGACTCAATGAAACTCGAAGCAACCTGCAGTAGTAACACCTATGCTA
The DNA here is from genome assembly GCF_000695765.1 of Mesitornis unicolor. Taxonomy (NCBI): domain Eukaryota; kingdom Metazoa; phylum Chordata; class Aves; order Mesitornithiformes; family Mesitornithidae; genus Mesitornis; species Mesitornis unicolor. The sequence continues at coordinate 5,376 of NW_010163368.1, read as the reverse complement.
CAATTAAAGGGAAGCCTGGCAGCTAGGAGGGTGCAAATTTGTCAGAGGACTCTTGTGCATTACATTCAAGGAAACCAATCCCACCAGGGAAGGAGGAGGATGGAAAAGAAGAGGAAGGTGCTACCTCTGATTTTGCCTATTGCTTTATTATCCCTCTCAGTAACACAGGACCATATTCCTTACCCTACAGACAAAACCTCCACATGCTCATGGGAAGTGCTGGTGGCATTTTTAGTGCCAAAGGCAAGGAAAAGCTCTTCCTTTTTCTTGAGTCTTCAAAAAAAGATCTGCAAGGCAAGAACATTCAACATCAAATTAAACTCTCAAACTAACTATTCAATTTCCAAATGAGGAGCAGGCAGGCATGTTAAATCAATCACAATATGTCTTACAGTATCTAATCAGAATATAATGCATGGTTTTACCTACCACAAGCAAAGACACTACCAGTAGCATTCAGTTACATCAGTTCTTTTAAAAGTCGACATGAAACAAATTCTTTATAATGTGAATGAGAACATTACAGGAATAAAACAGTCCCCCATTCACTTCTGAGTTTACAAATGTTGTCTACATAATGATTCTGAAAATACAACTGCACTCTGTCTCTTATCAAGTCTCTCGATTTCAAGAATCTCAAGCACAAATTTAACTTACTTCACTGCTTCATTCATTCTGAAAGAATAGCAGATATATCCTTGCAATAGCAGAGCATTTAACATCAATTCCAAATCAAACACTTTCTGTAAACACTTATGGTGCTGTTATAGCTACAACGATCTAGCAGAAAGCAAAATGTGTATTTTCCTAGTAGTTGTATAAATAGAAGCAAATGCTAAAGCTAAAAGCGGCTGGTCACTAAAACCACAGTAACCTCGCTCTTTTCAATATTCATACCACTAAAGCTTTTCTAGTAATGCAGTAGCATCACATACAAATATATTCAAGTGATTAGCATAGGTACAATCAGCTGACTTCGTAATGGAGTTCTGTTTTATTTTCTTTTAGTTCTTTTTGTAGGCATCTGAGAGACTGTCCTTTAGCTGCCCTCAAACTGGACACAGCTGGAAGAACAGTGTCCTGTGTTCAAGCACCTGTTTCACTCACACTGTATTTGATAGTCCCTGCACCTTTGCAGGGGTTGTTTGTGGTATCACAGCATCTCTATTTTCTCAATTTCCTTCCTGTACCCATTCTTTTATTCCCATCTTCATTCATCTTCAGTATATCACTTTCTGTGTCTCCCGCTGCCTCTATGAAGTGCTGACTCTTGATGACTGCTTTCACTGCATGACAAGTTGGGTCTTTTCCTTTAATTCCCTGCAGCCCAAGCTCCAAGTACCCAGTTTACTCAATAATTTCTATTTGGTTAAGTCTAAGAATTGCCTTCTGCACCTCCATGCTCTGCTTGATGTCTAGCTCTGGAAAAGCAGCACTTTTTCTCTACATGCTGTTTGCCCTTTGGGACTCTGCTCTTCTAGTTTCCTCCAATGCTTTCTTACTTTTTCATTATTTATTCCTGCGATGAGTGTCTTTTTTATGCATATATATAAATATATATATATATATGACTGTTCTTGTTTCTGCTTCTACCTTCTCCACTGAAGAGTGAATGCCATACCAGATGAGCCACAACCCATCCATTTTAACAGTACTACTTATCTCCACTACTACCGATCCCTGCTGCTCACTACTTCCAGATCGACACCAAAGACAGGAATACTGGATTGAAAGAGCTCTGCCTATCATATTGAAGGAACCATATTATAGGGCTTTCTTCTAAACTAGATCAAGCTCCATTCTAAAAGTTGTTAGGGATTCTTGGCACTATTGAACTTAGTACAGAAGTGTCCTAGATCTTCAAATATCTGAATTTCAAAAATCTTTAGTTATATCGCATTTCACGTTACTTAATTCGTTCCAAATAAAACAATATTTTCTATTATAAAAAATTCTGGATGGTTTGAAGTTGCTTAAATTGGTGTCCCTATAGACACACACAAAAGACTACAAAGAGATAATTCAATTAAATTTAGTCACAGGAAAATTAGCTAACAAAATAGGCAACCTGAGCCCTTCTTCTACCAAATCATGCTGTAACTTTAGAAAAATCAGTGTCCTCATTCTACCTAGCTAGAGTAACAACCCAGCTGAGTTCAGGGAATAAGATCATTACACAAACAAGCTGCGTCTGAAGACAAAATACACCAAAAATTAGTAGGAAGATGACAATGTGAGTTTCTTAATTTGGCAGAACTCAAGTACGAACCTAGATGGTCAACTGTTAGCAAAGGACACTTCTCTGTTATGGCCCTTATGTAACTTCTATCGACATGCAAATAAATAACAGGTCTTTTGAAAATCCCTATGTTGAAAGCATCGATGTCCTCTGAGTCTTGGAAAGGAGGCATGTAACCTGTAAGTGGAGCTCTCTTATTATCTAGCATTTTGACGTTTCCATGGAAACTATAAAACGTCTACAAGAGCAGAGTGGGTTTGGTGGCCATTACTGTTCAGTTTTACCATACTGCATGTTGAAGTGAAAATATAATAGGCTACAACAGAAAAATACATGAATGGAAATCTGTTGCATACACATGGGAGCAAAGGGAACTTAGCTTTCAGCTATAAATGCATAAAGGTCCCAAGGGCATGTATGCAAGCAAAAATGCAGCAGCTAGGAGCTGACACAATGACATTTTCCTGAGACAGGATAGACATTCCATAAAATAAGAGAACAAAGAGAAAAATAACAAAGCAGCACACTATGAATCC
>NW_010163368.1:0-2570 GCF_000695765.1 Mesitornis unicolor | reverse complement strand
AAGAGCGTCAGTCAGAACTTGCACAAAGGGGACAGGGTTCGATATCACTTTCTCTAATGGAATTTATTTCCAATTAATGCATTTTTACTGCAGTGAAACTAGCATGATGAGATCTATAAAAAGGTTTTCTCTGACTGAAGCATGGCCTTTTAAATTTTGTCAGCACTACCACTGAGATCAGAATAAGCTGAAAAGGAACAACCGTAACTTTTCAGAGCCATTTTGGAGTCAGAGGAAGGACTGGTACCAGATTTGGGATGAACTGATGGCACACTGAACTTCAGAAATAATTCTCCTAGGAAGCCAAGATTTCAATTTAAAACAAGACAACAACAACAAAATCACAGGAAGTGAAAAATGACAAAATTAAGAATTGCGAAACTATCAAATGACTCTGTTGTCTGACTTTTTAATTGCTTCTCCCCTTTGATTTTTTTTCCTCCAAAAGAACAGCACGGAGCCCACCAGCTGCAGTAACTTCCTCTGACACACAAGATTATGATCCACTTGGGGACTGTTTCAAGGCTTACAGCTTTTGCACACACGAGGTTTCCAGATTAACAAAGGCAAACAAAATAATTCCGTCATCTACAGGTACTAGACAGAGGTAGGGAGTTAACTACATTGGTGGTGGGTTTTAAGTGTGTGATAGGGTGATAGCACTAAGCAGGAGTAAGATCTTTCTTATATGAAAGGAGATTAAAAGGGTACTGTTAAAAAACTAATAAAAATCAAGTAAGAGATGAGCCTAAACTTTTTTTCCGGTAAGACACACTGAATTAATATGCAGCACCTTCAAAAACACATATGAATGTGATCAAATTATATGGCTGCCTGTAAAAGCTCAGAAAGACATCTAAAATGTCATCAGGTCCCTTTAATTTAAAGTTCCTCTATACATGATAACTTGGATACTGTTTTCTAATACAGAGGCACTTTTCTCATATAACATTCTTAAACTGGACTGTTTTGGGCAGGATTGGGAGTACAGAAATGGAAGCCGTGTTTCCAAATTTCTGAGATTTCTAAATTCTTTAGTTCTACCTCTCAGAGGACAATCTTGAGAAAAACTTACCACTTGTTAAGTATTTTTACTTAATCTTGTCATTCCCATTGGCTTTTCATTGCATTTTCATGCCTTCTTGTTTCAAGTATGACCACATGCAGAAAACCAAATATGCTAGAAATACAAATACACTCAGTTCTTTGAAACATGAAGCTCTAAGTGATTATGGTATTTGAAAACTTGCTCATACCTATCCTTAACATAATCTGTGAATTATTTGAGGCATGATTATGGGCTGTGATATATTTATTTGAAATGCACTGGTACAGACACTTAGTGCTGATAAAATAATACTGACAAAACAAAAGTCATTGATCTTTCAGGTAGGCAGCGATGAAGCTGCAACAAGTCCAAAGGCCATCAAGAGAGACTTCAGAGCCTTGGGACAACTGGTTAAGGGATCAGGAGCACAAGTAGTGTTATCCACTATCCTTCCGGTTGCAGGGAATGATGAGGGAAGAAACAGGAATAGCCAGCGGATCAATACCTGGCTCCCAGCCTGATGTCACCAGCAGAATTTGTTTGTTTTGTTTTGTCTTATCATGGGTCAGTTTACACTACACCAGGCCTGCTGGCAACAGACGGGGTACCCCTGTCTCAAAGGTAGGAAAAGGATCTCTGCACAGGAGGTAGCAGGGTTCATTGAAAGAGCTTTAAATGAGATTTGAAGGAGGAAAGGGATAAAGCTCACTAGAGATAAGCCTGAGGGCAGCACACCAACGTTTGAGGAACAGTATGCTAGTGAGGTCCTTTGGTCTGCCATCTCAGTGGAGGTAAAGGATGAAGATCCTTGTGGCAGCAGAGACGCAAGGGTTATTGATGTGTTAGAAACCACAGAAGCACCTGAGAAAGGTCACGTAGGAATTAGGGTGTCTCAAACCAAAAAGGTGGCGGGATCAGTAGCCCAACTGATGTACATCTACACCAGTGTATGCAGCATGGGCCAGAAACAGGAGGAGCTGGAAGATCAGGAGGAGCTGGAAGCTATTGTGCAGCGGGAAAACCATGATATCATTGCAATCACGGTAACATGGTGGGATTACTCACAAAACTGAAGCGCTGCAATGGATAACTATAAACTTTTCAGAAGAGAGAAGTGAGGAAGGAGAGACGTTGGGGTAGCCCTGTATGTTAGGGAGTGTTTTGTCTGTCTAGAGCTTGATGATGCTGACAGTAAGGTTGAGTGTTTAGGGGTAAGAATGGGGAAAAATCAACAAGGCAGATGTCATGGTGGGAGTCTGTTACAGACAACCCAACCAGGATGAAGAGGCAGATGAAATATTCCCTGAGCAGCTGGGAGAAGTCTCACTGTCTCTGGCCCTTGTTCTCGTGGGGACTTCAACTTACCTGCTGTCTGCTGGAAATACAGTACAGCAGAGAGGGAACAGTCTGAGAGGTTTCTGGAGTGCATGGAAGAACTTCCTGGCACAGCTGGTGAGTGAGCCAACTAGGAAAGGTGCCCCACTGGACCTATTGTTTGTGAACAGAGAAGGTGATGTGATGG
>NW_010163367.1:0-1626 GCF_000695765.1 Mesitornis unicolor | reverse complement strand
CCCCCAGAAATGAGGCGGGGGAGCTGCAGCCACCACCACTTTATTGCTCCGAGCCCCCTCCCCCCACCCACCCCCAAATTGGGGTCAGGCTCTGCCGGAGCCCTTGGGGACCCCCGTCCCCCCCCAGGATTGGGGGTCCCCCCAGCCCAGGGGGGCCTGGGCGGCCTCCTCCTGCTGCCAGGGGCCGGGGTCCTCGGCGGGCTCCTGGGGACCCCACATTTCGGGGGCTCGGGGGGTTTTGGGGGTGTTTTCAGTGTTTCCAGCGTTCCCGGTGGCTTGGGGGCTGTTTCCGGGGGTATTTTTGGGATTCCTGCCATTTTCAGGGGCGTTTCCAGGGGTATTTTGGGGGTTCCCGGTGTTTTCAGGGCTGTTTCCGGTGTTTTCGATGGTGTTCTCAGGGTTCCTGGTGTTTCCGGGGGTATTTTCAGGATTCCCGGTGTTTATGGGGTTATTTCCGGTGTTCCCAGGTGTCTTCTCATTGTTTCTGGGGGTATTTTCAGGATTCCTGTTGTTTATGAGGGTATTCCCAGTGTTTCCGGGGGTATTTTCAGGGTTCCCATTGTTTATGGGGGTGTTCCCGGGTGTTTTCCCGTTGTTTCCGGGGTTATTTTCAAGATTCCCATTGTTTCCGGGGGTATTTTCAGGATACCCGGTGTTTATGGGGGTGTTTCCGGTGTTCCCAGGTGTGTTCCAACTGTTTTCAGGGGTATTTTCAGCATTCCCGCTGTTGATGAGGATGTTTCCGGGGGTATTTTCAGGATTCCCGGTGTTTATGGGGGTGTTCCCGGTGTTTCCAGGTGTATTTCTGCCATTCCCGGGTGTATTCCCGGTGTTTTCTGGGCTATTTTCAGGGTTCCCGTTGTTTCCGGGGGTATTCCCGGTGTTCCCAGGTGAACTCCCATTGTTTCCGGGGGTATTTCCAGGGTTCCCGTTGTTTCCAGGGGTATTTCCAGGGTTCCCGTTGTTTATGGGGCTGTTTCCGGTGTTCCCGGGTGTATTTCCAGTGTTCCCGGTTGTATTCCTGTTGTTTCCGGGGCTATTTTCAGGGTTAGCGTTGTTTATGGGGGTGTTTCCGGGTGTATTCCCGTTGTTTTCTGGGGTATTTTCAGGATTCAGGTTGTTTCCAGGGGTATTTCCAGTGTTCCCAGGTGTACTCCCGTTGTTTCCGAGGGTATTTTCAGGGTTCCCGGTGTTTATGGGGGTGTTTCCGGTGTTCCCGGTTGTACTCCCGTTGTTTCCGGGGGTATTTTCAGGGTTCCTGTTGTTTATGGGGGTGTTTCCGGTGTTTCCGGGGGTATTCCCGGTGTTCCCAGGTGCACTCCCGTTGTTTCCAGGGGTATTTTCAGGGTTCCCGGTGTTTCCGGGGGTATTTCCAGTGTTCCTGGTTGTATTCCCGGTGTTCCCGGTTGTACTCCCGTTGTTCCCGGGGGTATTTCCAGGGTTCCCGTTGTTCCCGGGGCTGTTTCCGGGTGCACTCCCGTTGTTGTCCATGGGGGCGTTCCCACCGTTCCCGGGGCGCATCCAGGCCTCGTCCTCCTCCTCCTCCTCTCTGGGGTCCGGGGGGGGGTCGGCGAAGTAGGCCTCGCGGGTGACGCCCCCCACCCAGCGCTCGTAGTGGGGGGTGGG